>NC_032016.1:7037086-7038759 GCF_001865875.1 Lupinus angustifolius
AGAGGCATTGGGTCTTGCTAAGCTCGTTGAAGCTAAGATTAAAGATTCTAAATCACCCAATCCACGCCCTTACCGCCCCTTTATCCCACCACACCCTCAAACTTTCCCACGACCAGTCACTCAAAACCTCAACAACACAACCCAACCCAGAACCACTAATACTATCCCTTTTCGCCGACTCACCATCGCTCAAATGCAAGAGCGACGTGCCCAAGGTCTTTGCTATAACTGTGATGAAAAGTTTCAAGAGGGCCATCGATGCCAGCCCAAACAGTTTCACATTTTATTGTCTCATGACTTGGCCGATATTCCTAGTGACACTTTCATGGCTATCGAAGAGGTGGACGAGGACACTAGTGTGGACGAACCAGACTTGATTCATTTTCAGCTCTCGGAACAAGCCCTAGAAGGACAACCATCTCCTAAGACCTTAAGGTTCCTTGGATCCATTTCTGGGCAGCAAGTCACGGTTCTGGTGGATACAGGGAGTTCACACAATGTAATTCAACCTCGGTTGGCACATCATTTACAGTTAAGTATTTCTCCTACCCCTACATTCCCTGTTATGGTGGGAAATGGTGCACATATTTACTGTTCAGGCTTATGCAATGATACTCCTATCATGTTACAAAATCAATTGTTCCACATTCCATTTTACCTTTTGCCTATTAAGGGAGCAGATGTGGTGCTCGGAATTGAATGGTTACGGACTCTTGGGCCGGTCATTTCGGATTTTGCTGTTCCATCAATGACCTTTACGGTAGGGGAACATACCATCACTCTAAAAGGAGACACCCAACTTTCACTTCAACCCTCTACTTTCCATCAGATTACTCGGATGATGCATACGGACTCGATTGCCTCGTTCCATACCATACAGTTTTTAACCCTCTCCTCACCCACCCAACCAACCACCCAAACCAACCACCCTGCCCTAATTCCCATCCTTCAACAATTTGACACAATTTTTCAACAACCTCATGGCCTACCACCTAAGCGAACTCATGACCATCACATCCAATTACTACCTCACTCATCCCCAGTTTCTAGAAAACCATACCGTTACCCCCATACCCAAAAAGAGGTTATGTCCCAAATTTTGCAGGAAATGCTTGATGAGGGTATTGTAACACCCAGCACCAGTCCCTATTCGTCCCCAGTGTTACTTGTAAAAAAAAAAGATGGTAGTTGGTGCTTTTGCGTTGATTACCGCGCCTTAAATGCAATAACAGTGAAAGATTGTTTTCCCATTCCTACTATTGATGAATTATTAGATGAGCTTGGTGCAGCTAAGATTTATTCAAAAATTGATTTGAGATCAGGTTATCATCAAATTCGGGTTCACCCCGAGGACACTCATAAAATAGCATTCAGAACGTTTGACGGGCATTATGAATTTCTGGTAATGCCTTTTGGGCTGACAAACGCCCCATCTACTTTTCAATCTGCCATGAATGACTTACTCAGGCCTCACTTACGTCGGTTTGTCTTAGTTTTTTTTGATGATATTCTCATTTACAGTGCTTGTTTGAAAGATCATATGTTGCACTTAAAAATTGTATTGGACCTATTATTAGCTAACCAGTTTTATGCCAAATTATCCAAATGTGTATTTGGTGTTGAATCAGTTAGTTATCTGGGCCACATCATTTCAGCACATGGTGTGCAACCTG
>NC_032016.1:7038859-7151113 GCF_001865875.1 Lupinus angustifolius
TCCTCCATATCATCAGCCTTTCCCGATATCATTCAACAGTTGCAAACATTTTACAACAGCACAGCAGGCAAGCAGTTAATTAATAATCAACAAGCAAGTACATCGTGGCATAAAAAGTTCATTTTTTCTCATGGATTAATCTTGTATGATACAAGAATTTTTATACCTGACATCAGTAATCTGCGCCTCACACTTCTGCGTGAGTTTCATGCTTGTCCAATCAGTGGTCACTCGGGTTGGAAACCATCCCTGAGCAGAATGTCAGCATCTTGTTATTGGCCTGGAATGGCTCGAGATCTCAAAGAATTTATTCGCCATTGTGTTACCTGCCAATACAACAAATACAGTACTCAGAGGCAAAAAGGATTACTACAACCACTACAAATTCCAGATAAGGTTTGGGAGGATATTTCTATGGATTTTATCACCCATCTACCTGTTTCTCATGGGCACACGGTCATCTGGGTGATTGTTGACCGACTTACTAAATATGGCCATTTTATTGCTCTTCCCACCCGATTCACGGCTGCCACCTTAGCTCGCAGGTTCCTGGACGACATCTGCAAACTGCATGGTATTCCCAAGTCAATAGTGTCCGACAGAGACACAATTTTCATTAGTGCTTTCTGGAAAGAATTATTTAAACTATTGGGTACGCAGTTGTGTTTTAGTACCTCTTATCATCCTCAAACGGATGGCCAAACGGAAGTGGTAAACCGCTGTCTTCAGTCGTATCTCAGATGCTTCACGGGTACTCACCCAAAGAAATGGTTCAGTCATCTTCCTCTTGCGGAATATTGGTATAATACTTGTCACCACTCAGCTACTGACCTCACCCCCTTTGAGGCTCTGTATGGCCGTACTCCACCCACGTTGAAGGACCACCTTCCACGGCTGCCAACAACCACCGAGGCACGTGCGTTTCTGCAAAACAGAGGACAGTTCATTCACACATTGAAACAACATTTAAATAAAGCACAACAACGGATGAAAGCACATGCCGATTCGGGAAGAGAAGATTTTACCTTTGCTGTTCATGACTGGGTATTGCTCAAGTTGCAACCATATCGGCAAACGACGGTCCACCGTCGTTCTTCACAGAAACTGGGATGACGATTTTTTGGGCCTTTCCAAGTGCTAAGACGCATTGGAAGTGTGGCGTACGAGTTAGCTCTCCCTCCATCATCTCGGATCCACCCAATATTTCACGTGTCCTTGCTTAAGAAATTTGTGGGTGACCCGCACCGTGCTCGTGAGGATATTCCCCCACACTTCTATGACAGTGAGCATACGCTGGTCCTTGCGCCATCACGGGTTTCACAAGGAAAGGATGAGATTCGGGCCTCCACCGAAAACACTTCACAAGGACACCACCATTGTCACAAAGAAAATGTGGTGGTCACGAATCAGAGGGATAAAGTAATACCAGCACCTGCTACTCGAGATAGAGGTGGGAGAACCACCATAGACCCGTTGGGGACTATTCTGGAAACTGGTGAAAGGGGAGAAGAGAAAGAGACTATGAAAGGATTAAAGGGGCCTTCATGGGGTATAGTGAATGATAATGTACTCAATAAATTTACTTTAAAGCCTTCTGACTCCCCAGTTTACTCTACACCGTTGGATATAGGTGTTATTTCTCCACCCTTGGATGCTCTGCCACGTCCAGACTCTGCAGTTTTGAGTCCCGTGCCATCCCACTCTCCAATGCGTTTTCAAACTACACCGCAGGATGCACCTCGAGATGTGCTGGATCATGATGACACATCTCTTTCCAACAGTGCCTTGAGTACCGTGTTGGGCAGACACGGTCCCCACATGGCATTGACTTCTCCAAATGCTAAATTTCCCTCTCACACGGCACTAACTGGCCAGGGCCACACGGCCAGCCCAATACCAATTAACCTTGAGGACAAGGTTGACCTTGCAGGGATAGACAATGATACCACTGATGGGGTCACCATTGAAGATGGAGGACAGACTAGGCCCACAAGGAGCAAACTCAAGCCCAAGTGGCTATCTGATTATGCAGAATTTAAATAAATATTAATTGTCCTACTTTTAAATATTTTGGGCCCCTTGTAAGCCCATTCTGGGCAGAACCCTAAAGGAATCCTCTTTTGTATTTATTGTGTTGAGGAGGATTTGAAGGCAGAAAATATCAAGTTGTTAAATTTCTTAGTAAAATTTCAGTTTCTCCTTTTGATCTCCTTTTGATCTGTTTTATAATTGCTGTTATTCTTATACTGATATTATCATAATTTATTAGGTAGAAAACGTTACCACGTGCTTAAGAATATTATTCAAGGGGATAGAAAAATGAAAGAATGAATTAAAAAAAAATATGATGTTATCACATTTCAATATACGATAGACTCAATTTTTTCAGTCACAAGTATCATTGAAAACACGGGAAATTTATGTGGTTAGTGTAGTTTGACTATACTATTCAACATTTGTGTTACATTTTTAAGTAATTACGGGGATGATGCATTTTTTAGGATCTCGTGGATGTCATCCACCATTTTACAAAACTTGTGGACCACATCCACGATTTCCCTAGAAACTCATGGACCCATCCACAATTTCCATACATAGTTTCTCTCTCCTTAGTGAAATCGTGTATGAGATACACGACTTTCATAGTCATGTACCTATTACACGAGGTTGAATGGGGTATGTACATTTTTAAATTTCCCTTGCACGATTTTGTTTTAATATTTTATGATTTTTAGTTTATAAAAATAATATAATTAAATTAAACTTCTAAAATTAAATTTTTAAAATTTAATTGAATTTATGGAATTTTGATAATCTTTGTTAAAATTATTAACATATATTTTAAATGATAAATTGAAATAATAAGAAAATTTCATAGAAAACAGAATAAGAAAATTTCATAATTGTAGTATGAATTTGGAAATCATTACATTATAGAAAACAAAACAAGAATAGAAATTCCTAATGGGGTCTATGAGATGATGTTCCACATCATTGTACCTTTCTCCTTCGAGGTGGTTGGACTTTTAGTTGTTGGTTACGATTGATGCTATCTTCCACCTCTAACTAGTTGTGGCTGCTCCTCATCTTCGTCTTCATCATCATCATCTTCATCGTCTTCGTTTGTTGCGAAGGTATTAGTGGTTGATAATATTGTTGAGAGTTGAATGCCGAGAATGGAGTATTTGAAGTAGTGCCAAACATTGATGACATTCCTTGAAATTGCGAAGAAGATGCTAAGTGAGAAAATGAGTAGTCACCCATTGCTTCGTAACCGTCAAACCCAAAGGATTGTTGTTGTTGCTGCTGAGCAGCAGGAGTTTGAGTGTATCATTCAGATAAGTATTCGTCTGAGTTTGACTCTCATAATGTTGTTGATAGTCAGGTGCAAAAGGCATTTGAAACAGTTGTGTAGGATGAGCTCGAGAAGTAGTTGAGGAAAAGGTGGTTGGAAGAAGTTGAACAAATGCTTCTATCATCTCATTGCAATTTTGATAGACGTCATTCAATAACTGCAACGAATTTGGTAACACATTTGTAGGAGCACACCTATCCCGAATCATTTTGATAAAATTGTAATGAAAAAAATGGAAAAAATTAAAATGTTAGAATATGTCAATACAATTTAAAATAAAAAATAATTAGAAATGTTGTTATTACCGATCCCAATCAACGAGGTAACTCCTTGTATGATCCTCCCAATCACCATAAATTTGGGACATTGCTATTTGTTTAGCAGTCCAAGCCTTCTTATATGTTACCGTATAATCAAAATGAGTAACCACTTCTTTAACTAATGCTTTAATTGGTATACCAAGATCTTCTTATACTAGTTGAGCAATGCAGTTTGCGATGAAAGATGAGTTCAATTTCGTATGATCTTGAGAAATATTAGTGGATACACAAGTGTGTCTTCCACTAATTTTTCTAATCTCCCAAATATCACGCTTCACACTTTTAGATGTCCGAAGTCTCGATTCACACCCAACACCACAATATTTACATTTTGCAACATATCTATCTGGTCTAAACTCATCCACATGATAATCAACAGAATTTCTAATATGAAATTGTTGTATAGCATTTACTGTTACTTCCTTTGATTCGAATTGCATACCAACAAAAAGATCATTATCCATATCAGTACTTATGTGAGTACTTCTATATGGAAAATCTTGTCCAGTCTGATAATCAATGCTAACGAAAAAAGATGAAGGAGTATCATATGTTATGCTAACCAGTTCAGTAGTGGTAATCTGAACATCATTATTATCATCATCACATAGCTCAATGTCCTCCTCATCACTAAAATCACTAACAATATCTCTAATAATTGTCATCCACATATAACGTATAGTAAAATATAAACAAACGATGTTTACATTTAAACATAAAATTAACTCTAAAGTAAACGAACTGAAAAAATATAAAACATTTTTAGTTACCTTCAATAATCACAGTTCTTCAATTACAAATTAACCTAGAGATTTTTCATACATTTTCTTCCTTCAATGTGGTTTATAGTCGGCATGGATGGGGTATAAAAATTGCTTGAATGTCGTGGATCCAAGACACGACTTGGATCTCGTGTACATGATCTACGAGATTGCATGGAACTCGTGTATTGGGTCCACGAGATTGTCATGAAACTCGTGTTCCTCGTCCACGATTTACAAGGACCTGACACGGTGTAAGGAAATCATGGATGAGGTCCACGAGTTTGGTAGAAAATCATGGATATGGTCCACGAGTTTGTTGAAATCTTGGATACCATCTACAAGATCCACTAAAAAATACCACAATCCCTAAATATTTTAAAACATACACCAAACATAGAATAATATAGTTAAACTACACTACTCACGTAAATTTTCCTTGAAAACACATTATTTCAATTAAAAAATTAAAATTTATTATCATTAGACGGAATATGATTTGTGAGAATACATCAAATACTCTTAATCAGTGCTCAACTACCCTAACATCCAACTGTTGATATTTCTTTGCACATGGTCAAGGACCACTTTGATTTTATTTTCATATCTTTCAATCCATCGCTAAGTTACAAAGTTCAATTCATTTGGAATGACTTTTCAAAAACAAAAATAAGTTTAATATTTATACACAGTTAATATATTTTTTATATTCATTTGTATTACTTTTTTTTAAAAACCAACAATAATTAAAAATAAATGACAGATGAATAAATAACAGTGTATAAAATTCTTACAATCTCAATCCACATTTTTTTTCTATCTTACTATATTTATTAGCAATTTATTTAGAAAATAAAAAAGGAATAACCAACAGGTTCGTTACCTCAGTTATAGGAAATGATAAAGCGTAAACCGCACCGCGCCATTTCATTTGAAAGTGGAAATTGAATATATAGTTACAGTCCTTACCTACCCTTATATGTATTTGACGTTTTCTTCTCCATAACCGAAGTTTTCTCACATTATCATTTTCACCAAGAATATTTCAAATCTTCACAGAAAAATCTTCAGCGTTACTCTTTTACAGAGTTTTCAAAAGGTAACAGAGCAACTTCATTTTCTGTCTTTCATTCCTTATACCTCTCAGTAGTGGCTTGATTTCACAGTCTATTTGTGATGTGTTGTGTGCATAATATAATCATTATCAGAATTGAGTGGATCCTTGTTCATCACAATTAGGTGATCGTGTTCGTGAATCTTCTGGTTTTGTACACATGGCGTGGGGAGGTTTGTTTTCATTTGCAAAATTTTGGGCTTCGACTCAGGTTAATTCAACGTCTCTATGAATTTCTTTCCGTTTTATATTACGTTAGTTAATTAATTTTTGATGGTAAAGACTTGGCTATGGTTATCGATTTAGTGAAGCATCTAATGATCGCTTTTAGTGATTGCTTATTTTAGACTAGTTTGAGTTGTATTTTGTCTTTCGTGGTAATCAACTACGGAAAATGTTTCACTTAATTGAGTTTGTTGAGAAATTAAGGGTATATTCATCCATAGACAAGTTAGTGGTTGAGAATTTATACACTGTAGCAAATCAATGGTGGATTAACGTTATTTGACCACTTCAGATAAACTCATTTTTTAGTAGCATTATTAGTTGGATATATTGTTAATTAGTTATTATTAATGAACAGATAGAACAATCTAACATGTATTATGGTAGGAAATGCTCCCAAGTAGGTAGTTTCCACCGTTTCTTTAACTTGTTTATGTGTCAAATTCTTATTCAAATTTAGCCTCCCAATGTGAATCTGCTTATTTAGATGATATTCTACCGTAATATGGTTAATTTGGTATTTTTTTGCTCTACTATAAGTCCTTTTGATGTTATTTTATCAGCAAGTATGTTAGAGTAATGGTGTTTTCATATGTTGACTTTTATCAGATTTCATTGCATTTTCTTTCATTTTTAGACGTCTTGTTGGTTGTATATTGCAGCAGGGAGGTAGAAGGCAGGTTGATTCTGCTGCTCATACTATTAAGTCTCATGGAGCCACACTTGCAAGAAATCACTTTCAAGATTGGCTTATATTGCTACTTCTAATACTAATAGAGGTTGTCCTCTATCTCACTCATCCATTTTACCGCTTTGTGGGAAGGGACATGATGGAAGACCTTAAATATCCCATGAAAGACAACACTGTGCCCATATGGGCTGTTCCTGTAAGTTCATTTAGATTACAATAATTTAAAGTTCTCTGGCTTGCTTGCATGTCAAGGGATCTTTTCTGTTGTTTTGGGTTCACTTATTTAAGCCTGCAAAACATTCAAATGTTTAAGTATCAACATAAATTAGAAGATATCTGGGCTGGTTTGCATGATGTCAAGGGATAATCTTGCTCAAAGAGGTGATGGAACAAATGACTGGCATCTACCTTGCTTGCATTCCACCCTGCGTGTATTTTTAACTTAAAGCTAATAGTTTATTTTTATTTGATGCAAGTAATTAGAATTGATTTTTTCTTCTTCTGTTAATGATCAGCTATATGCGATTCTATTGCCAATGGCTGTTTTCCTTCTCTTCTATATGCGTAGGAGAGATGTTTATGATTTGCACCACAGTATTCTAGGTAACATTTGTGTTCTGTGAGCTCACAAGTACACATATTCTTAGTATCTAAAGAAATTAAACTGTTGAAAAATTGCTGTTAATGCACTTCGTTGCTAGCAGGCCTCCTATTTGCTGTTCTAATCACTGGGGTCATGACGGATGCAATAAAAAATGCAGTTGGCCGGCCGCGGCCAGACTTCTTTTGGCGTTGCTTTCCTGATGGAGTAGAGGTAAGCACGTATCATTTGTTTCAATCTCCATACATGAAAATAGATGGACCAATGACAAGCTCCCACTTAATGAGTTATAGAGAATGTAGATCTATGTAGTCTTCTCGAGAAGTGGAAAAGCTCATTCCAGGATTTGAACTTTTGGCGTTTTGGTCACCCTAAGCAACAACCTTAGCTTTGTTATGTGACTCAACCAGTTTCATTATCTATGCATACTAACATATAATATATAATATGTAGCCACTTGATCTTAGTTTCTTCTTCCACCCTGTCATTTGTTGCTACGTGCTTATCAGTTGTTACTTCTTCACTTGTTTATAAACTACTTGTTGCATTATTGGGTTTTCACATGTGAGATGCTTTAGCTTCATCCATAGTGTTTTGGTCCCTTATGCTATGTATAAGGGTTTCTCAAGAGGAATAAGGCCGTTATTATTTCTCTAAACTCACTTTTGTATATTCTTTATTCTTGATCCTTGGTTTTTCATTTTCTTCTTGTCATAACTGGATTATTTTATCCGTCATGTGGATAAGGGTAGTTAGAGATTATGTTTCTACAATAATTGGTTTCTCATTTCCTTATTGTCATAACTGGATTCTTTTATCTGTGATGTGGATAAGGGTAGTTAGACACTATGTTTATCTGCCAAGGAATGTGGTCCTTAAGCCTCATTCCTCACTAACCACCTTCTCTTTGACTAACCTTATAGGTTTATGATAAATGGGGAGATGTGGTATGTCATGGCAAGGATAGTGATATAAAAGAAGGACACAAGAGTTTCCCAAGTGGTCATACATCATGTGAGCAACAATATTCTATATGCTCTAGTCCCTCTCTTCTACTGCTTGTTTTATGCGAGCAAATTGGAATTAAAATGTGTTGTATCTGAACATTGAACTATATCTCTCTCATCACTTACTTCTTTGGTGAAAACATTAGAAGCACGCATACAGATACGTGTGTCGGATACGATAAGTATCCGATATGTCGATACACATTTTTTCTAAAATATAAGATACGATATGTTCAAGGATACGCGTATAAAATAATAAAAACACATAAAATATGATAAGATTATAAGTGTAAATCAAAATATACAAAGTAAAAAATATAATGGAAATTGAAAATCATTGCCCTCCATAACAAATCTATTTTATCATATTTTAATGAAAACAAATCTTTCTTATCCTATTTTATTGAAAAAGAATCTATATATCTTATATTTTACTAAAAATGAATCCATATATCCAATATTTTATTGAAAACGAATTAGATACGTGCCTTGATATTTATTTTAATTTTTTAATTTTTAGATACTCTATGGATACATATCCTTCGTGAATCTAAGCTTATCGTATCGGATACATGTCGAACACCGATACATGAGAGTATACAAATCTGTGCTTTTGGAGATGTCACCTATAAACGACATTGCTTTTACCCATATAAAGATAGGAAAAACATATTAGGAAAGTGGTAAAAACTACTTTAATTAAACTTATCAAACAGTGCCGTAAGTTATATCCAAGTTCATTGCTACATTTTATTAAAGTGATATCTTGTGAGGAGTTGATATATATACCAATATATTTATTTATCCAATTGAGTACTTAGCTAGAGGGTGCGCCTCAACAAGTTATTTGTCTTGTGTGATTTGAGGTTATAAGTTCAAATCTTGGAAAAAATCTCTTTGCTTAAGAGAGTAAGATTGGGAACATCACCCTCTCCAAACTCTATGGCCCCCCTTTTAATTCATTACTTAGCTAATCTGCTTAAAAAATTGCTTGTGCACGGACCTGTTTATCTGACAAAATTAGTTCTGCAGGGTCCTTTGCAGGTTTAGGCTTTCTCTCTTTGTACCTATCTGGTAAGATTAAAGCTTTTGATGGCAGAGGGCACGTGGCAAAGTTATGCATTGTGTTTCTTCCTTTACTTGCTGCTTGTCTGGTTGGAATTTCTCGAGTAGATGACTATTGGCACCATTGGCAAGATGTGTTTGCTGGTGGCATTTTAGGTTTGTTCTTACTAACTGCAAATATATAATATAAGTAAAGTGATGGGGGCTTATAGCCAAATATTAAATATCAGAACTCAATTTTCAAAATATAAAAGTGAAACTCATATTTCTACACTGTGTTTCTTCCAGGGCTCGTTGTGGCAACCTTTTGCTATATGCAGTTCTTCCCTCCCCCCTATAGTAATGATGGTAACACCTCTATCTGTTTAACGTTGTTTACATCGTAGTTTCCAAACGTTCCTTATATCTTAGTTTCTTCAATCTTTGGACTTTGCAAATATATTGCCCCAATTAAGTCTAGGTATGATATCAGAAGCTATATTAAGTTGGGGTTACACAAAACTAAATCATTAATACTGTCTTTGTCTCAATCCATGGTTGGGGATTGCCCGAATTCTTCTATGGCCCTATCCAAATAAATGATGCTCGTTCGCATATAAAACGCATCCTCTCACTTCCTTGTACCCACATATATTAAGATTCTTCTTGACTCTTAACACCTATAGTACTGCAAACAAGACACGGACATTAAGGCCCTGAGGCCTTTTGTTTGATTCGTTTGAAGAATATTTGAATCTCCAATCTCAAGTGTTACCTTGAAATCTGGTGCAGGGTATTTGACTATAATAGCAATAATTTAGTGTAGTTTGTAACTGTGCCACTATTTCCATTAAATTATTATTTCATCTTAAAACAAGTATAGATGTTTCTGGGCTAAGAGCCTGGTTATGTGGAAATTGGTTGTATTAGAATTAGTATGCATGTTCAACTAAATTCAGTATTATTTTGGGTTTGGCCTTTGGCCACCTTTTCCCAAGGCACATTGTCAAACTTGAAGGTGGATTTGGTCCATCCACTACTCGAGGCAATGCGAGGTGGCTGGGCTTGGCCACCTTTATCAATCAGTTGAACTGTTTCCCATTCAAGTTTATTATTCATTTCATGTTGTTTGAAGCATTGACCTTGTCACAAATATGAAATATTGGTTTCATTTCAGGATGGGGTCCATATGCATATTTCCAAGCAATGGAGGAATCACGGACCAATTCAAACGCGAATAGGAATTCACCCGCTGTGCAGACCATGGAGGTTCCAGCTGTGAATCAAGTACCAAGAAGAAATGGTGATGCACCAACCCCTTTCTCTTATCTTAGCCCAACCTTGGAAGCCATGGAGCTGGGATTGAAGTGATATAATTGTTGTCTTCTGCACTAATCTCGTCCCCACTCCCCCTAGTTACTTGTGAATTTGCATTTGTGTATACTTGTAATTGAAAGTTCTCTATACGCCAAACACTAGATTTAGCAAATTAGCAATACTGTTAAGCTTCTGCTGTGGGCAGCTTCTTGTATCTCTGGCATTGCCAATGTAAAAAGATAAAAAATGTGCATGTTTTTCATTGACTAGCAGAATTTTAATTAGATAGTAAATTATTCGGATATTTTTTCAAAACTTAACTAGATTGTAGAGTATATGTTGCTTATAAAATTTCCAGAGGATCTTGGTCAAAGTCATGAATCATAATTTATTCATATTTTTACTACACACACAGTTATGTAAAGTCGTGAATCATAAGTTATTCATATTTTTACTACACATAGCCTTACTTACTATAAAATTTGAGTAAAAACAGAAAACAATTTAGCAGACAATGCAACTTTGAAAAACATAATACAATTGCTCACAAAATAATAATATTTTTACTTTTCTTTATATAAACGACTAGAGACACTATTATTTAAATTTTATATACATGATTACTCATCATGGAGAACCATTTAGAACCTCTATGAAATACGATATGAATCCTTACCAACTAGACTAATATATGTGATATTCTAAAAATTATATGTTCTAATTAAATTTTTATAATTATCATTGTGCTTTAATTAATAAAGAACTGAATTAAAATTGAATAATAAAATAAGTAGAAAATATATTCAATTTACTAATTTAATATAAGATGAATCACAATCTTAAGATAAGGAGTAAGCACAATTTGTTATTATTATATTGTTATGAATATATTATTGTTATACAATTATGTATATTAAGATGCCATAAATTTTGCTAAATGTTATTTGTATCTAAATTATTATGTCATATTCTTATAAGCACATATGTTTCTTTCCTTTGGTTTATATAAAATAGTAAAAAAAAAAAATTTATCATTATACAATTCTGAATTCAGTAATATGTATTGTGATAAGATTTAGAAGTAAACATTTGTTATGAGAAGTTAACAGATTATTTTTAGTAAAATATGATATCTATAATAAAATTAAGAATTGAGATGAATGGTTTAATAATTTTTTTGGTTAGTATAAAAATAGAGAAGAAAAAATCTAACCCAAATTTCCAACAAAATGGACGTCATGGGGAAGGACAAAGATTTACTGTCCAAACATGTCCTTAATCAAAATATATCACATCTGTTAAAAAATTAAATATTAATGACTTCGTTTATCTTTATTTTATTGTAATTAATTTGAGATAAGTTTGAGATAACATATCCCATCCCACGGAGAAATGCAGAAATGGACAAGAAAACGGCTTATTTTTAAGCTGTCAAATATCAATAGAATATTGCTTCCATGTTACCTCTTAACGAAATGGCAGTTCGAAATCTCATTTTGTACCCTAAAGTATGAGCATGAGACATTATTCTGCTCATTTTCATCACAAATAAAATAACCTTCACTTTTTGCCCTATTGGTTATTTTAAAAGCTTAGAAATTTTCGGTGGATGTTTTATAAGGTTAAGCTAACATATACTTTTGACGAAGCCATTTAGCCAGACATTTAAAAAATCAGCAATTATTAGGGAAGCCAACTTTTCTTATGAAGTCCTAGAATGATATTGAACTTAAAGAGATTCATATAAAGTTTAAGCAGGTAAATTATTCGATTGGATCAAATGATAATTTATAAAATTTTAAAATTTATAATTATAAAAAATGCAGAAATATATACAATTAATAAGCATGGACAACTTTGAGCATAACATTGACTAGTATTGATGTCTTTAAGCATTGACAATGTGTACCTAATCCCGTAGAAAGGAAGAAAAGAAACGTGTAGTTCACTACTTTTAATAACTGATTTGTTAGTTATTCCCAGCAATATTTTCAATGTAGTTGAACTAATATACCAACAAGATTTAATATCTCAAATCATGTTCCGTATCAATAAAATATTAAAGAAAAAACAAAAAAAAATAATGATGATTTATTTTTTAATACGGCATGTTTTTATTAATAGATTATATAATTTGAGACATAGTTATACTAACAAATGTTTGTTCCTAATAACCACACTTGTGTAAGAAACAAATGATTAAATGCATGTTTCATTATGATTATTTTTGCTTTTTTTTTTTGAATAATCTTAATCTATGGAAAAAACTTATTAGCCAAGCAAAAAACAATATATTCAAGTTTGATGTATCTGTTTATTTTTACAGTAATAATCCTAATATAAAAACATAATAAAAAACTAAACACATACTTACAGGTTTAATTATTGAAGGAGCCAGATCAATTAAATATTTTAAGGAACCTTTTTGAAAAGTTTCTGATATGAACTTCTTTTTGTGCAGGGATGACAGTTGCTTCCTTTTGTTAATTGCAATTCTTTACATCTCCATGTGTGTTAATATTGCTGTGACTTTTTTAATCAGCATAGCTGTATTCTGTGTCTGAAATTTCAGGCGTGAGAGTTTTATAGCCTAACTTATTAATATATTAATATTTGTCTATAAAAATAATAGGGTGGCTTGTTAAAAAATTTGATAAAAAATTGTGCATATCAGTGCTTATGGCCTCATTGGCATATATTGTAGGTTAAACAATTCTATTACCTTAACTGCAATGCCTCAATCTCTTATAATAATAAAAACTGCAATGTTTAATCATGTTGCTTAATATGTTGGTGTTCACACTCCTATACCTCTCTGTCATCTCTAAGCATGTTAATTTGCTTGTGAGCTTTAAAATTAAAGTTAGTCTAATGTGGTTTCTAGTTCATATTTTTAATAACATTATCCATTCACAATTTTCTTATGTTTACATATTCTTATATCATTGTGTGCTTGTAGGCTGGGGATCTTATGCATATTTCCAAATGTTAGTTGAATCTACCAACAAGACGTTGGTTTAGTGGTGTAAAGTCCTAGTGGATCCTAAGGTCGAAGGTTCGATTCCTGGGAGCGACATTTGTTGAGAGGGTCAGTCACGAATTCCGAAAGGGATTAGTTCTTTACCCAAAAAGTTGAAGGGATACCCTTTGGTAATACAAAAAAAAATGTTAGCTGAATCTAGAAAAGGTGCTCAACCCTCTAAAGTTAACAATGACACAGGGCAATAACTTGTATTCAAGCCCCATGTTAGGTGGATCACAAAATGCATGGGCACATTGACTGCCATAAAGATGTAGGAACTAGGAAAGATCACCAAATGTTCATAATCTGTAAAACTTATTTGGGTTTGTGAGTTTATATTGCAGATAATCAACTCTTTAGCATGTTGGAAGATAAAAACTGTGATGACACTGGGTTTGGTTTACATGGTTGTTGGGTTATGAATATATTTAGTTGTCTCTATTTTTTGGCCAACTTTTCTGTTTGCTGTCACAGCACTGGTTTTTTCACTTTTCTCCATGTGAAATTATAGAGGAAATCATACATTGCACCAGGTCATTTCAGAACAATATAGGCACCACTGTATGCTTTATACAGGTATAGCAATGGTTTATACTTTATAGGAACTCTTCCAAGATATAAGCATTATTTCTGAATTCTGACAACTTGTATGCCATATCTTTCAAAATAAAATGCTGCAACCTATACATATAACCATGATATATTTTTCAAATAAAAGCTTTATTAAGCATCACAAGAACTTAAAGCTTTGTGGCAGATTCTCTCCAGCCAACTCGTTAGATATGTAAATTTTGATGTTTCTAATGTAGCTTATACCATGTGAAGAATATATATCTTGTATATATTTTGCTTGGTGTAGCAATGGTTTATGTGTTTTTGCTTTAGTTTAGTTTCATGCTTTTCTGATTTCAGTTTTGGTATAAAATCTCCACAAGACATTATGAATCCAATCAATGTTGTTAGCACCTTGTAGCTGCAACTAGTAATTACAAATGACAATGAGATATAACTTTTACTCATCCAAATTGATTCAAAGCACGAAGTGTGTACAATTACATGGTGAAGATGTTCTGATCATAGTGAAATTATTTGCACATGCCATGCTGAAAATATAGGAGTTGACAGTTTTGCTATCCCAAACCATGTTCCAGACCAATCATATTATGCTACATCAGTTACAAAAAAATTAAATATTCATAACTTTATCAGTTTTGCTTCATTGTGATTGGCCAGGAACGTGGTTGGGGACAGCAGATCAATCATTTGCTTCATGCTTTGGCCCACCCGAAAACTATGGTGCATGATCTCTCAACTAATGGAATATGGAGAAGATAAATGTATGTAGACTTATCCTACAAGCGAAGAGACCGTTTTTAGAATAACTCAATAACCTTTAAATCACAAAACAAGCAACAACAAAAACTAATCAATAGAAACCTGTCCAAAAGTGCTAATGTACTCTTCCTTGAGATTGGTTTTTCAAGGTTTAACTAAATCTTCATTCCCACAAACAAAATTTGCAACTAAAGAAAGAAAGACAAACTACAACTAGTTCTACTTGCCACAATGCCACCTTCTATGAAGGATTCAAGTTTCCCTAGTTGTCCAATAAACAAACATTACATTCAGCTTGAGATCTTAAAATTAAAGCATTGTTATTCCAATTTTCTATTTCTGGGAAACAATGTAGAAATCTAATTGCTAACTCTCTTTCAACAATCATAAAATTATAGCTGGTTGAGACTCCTTCATTAGCTGACACTTCTTGTTTCTTTCCATCCAAACATGATTTGGAAAACTAGCATCTGTTCCAAACAATGTTGCAAAGTCTAAACCTGTCATGTTATCTTTGCAGCCAATCACAGCCTCTTCTTATAGTATATTAACCATCCTTAGCATCTCTCTATTTACCATAATCAAAACCTTGCACTCATATATTCTTTTCTAGAGTAACAAATTTCAGCTGCAGAACAAATTTCTAGAGTGACGTGTTATATACATTGGATGCTAGCATGGAACTTAATTGTCCACATAGGATTTGTAACACAATTTTAATAGTCAACCATTGAAAGTTAACTTACATTACATTTCTTAGAAGATTAATTTAGAATCTTAATTAAATAATGGCCAAATTTGGGACCATGATAATGCAGTCATTTAGGGTTAGTTTAGGAGTTGGATTTTGGAGGGGAATTAAGGGAAAGGGAAAGCTTAAGAATCATCTCATAAGTGTATTTCATGACTCTCAAGCCTTCCCTTTCCCTTATTTCCCCTTCAAAATACAACTCCCAAACTAACTATCGGAAACAATTACTATTTCACTTAATTGTCCACATAGGATTTGTAACCCAATTTTAACCTCTGTTATAGTGGACCATTGAAAGTTGACTTACATTACATTTCTTACAAGATTAATTTAGAATCTTAATTAAGTAATGGCCAAATTTGGGAGCATGACAGTGGCAGTTACTCAGAGAAATGACGTGAAAATACCCCAAAGGATGAAAAAATAAGTTATTTATACACCAATAATGCATTGTTCTAAAATGTTGCTAGATATGAAAATTTTGGATGGAGAACTAGCAATTTATCCGTGCATTTGCACGGGACGATATTTTTTGCCATATGATTAAGAATACATATTGTTAAAACCATACATGTTACAAATGCATTCATATTGTTAAAAATTATTAATTATATATAAAATCATACAGTCAGACCATACGGTTTAACTGTTTAAATCGGATAAACTTAATATGGGTCATCTACTGGGTTAACATGATATAGTTAGTAGTATCCTATTAATCAAAAAAATCATCAATAAATTTATAATTTCATTATTATTTGATTCTAAAATAAGATTAGTATAAAAATAAATATTATTTAACTCTAAAATAACTACAAACAATATGTTAGGATTCATATTATTATTATTATTTTAATATTGCTATAGTAACATTATATTTTAATATTGCATAGGTAATCATATTCCTTTTATTTTTAAATAAATCACATATCATGAAGGCTTGAGAGATTGACACATGTTATGAGGGAGTTCTTGAGAGATTGACACATGTCATGAAGGGACCCTTAGTTTTGATGAGAGATTGACACATGTCATGATGGCTTGAGAGATTGACACAACATTATATTTTAATATTGCATAGGTGATCATATTCCTTTTATTTTTAAATAAATCACATGTCATGAGTTCTTGAGAGATTGACACATGTCATGAAGGGACCTTAGTTTTGATGAGAGGTTGACACATGTCATAATGGTTTGAGAGATTGACATGTCATAAGAGAGTTTTTTTTATTATATAGGTAATAGATATCTATCTTCAACGGTGTCTCATTATTGTCTAAAGTCAATTACATATTGACACGTGAGTAAAAGAATATTTTAAAAAACAAAAAGTAATAAAAAATAACAATCTAATTAATATAGGAGAGAGAATGAGACCCCGTTCGAAAGGAGTGAGACTCCTCTCCATTAATGGAGAGACAATTGCTATGTAAAAGTAAAGAAAATACAACACACATTGACATTTATATCCCTTTTATTTAAAATGATATTACACTTTTACCCTTAAAATACAAAGAAAAAAGACATTTATCTCTCCATTACTTGAGATGAGTCACACTCGTTCTAAACATATATAATCTTTGTGTGAAAAGTTTAATTCGATTCCTTATTGGGAAGGACACCTGATAGGCTGTTATAAAAAAAACAAGTTATTTATGTGTTGAGAGAAACACCACGTTTTGTCAACTTGCACTCTTCTTTCTTTCTTTCTCGCTCTCCTGCCTCAAGGGAACAAAAGAATTCATTTTATTGATTACTACAATCAAAGTTATCACTCCCTTTGATTCATTAATTAACTCTTTCTCTCTTTGTCAAGATAGCATGGTACTCTCATCTCATGTTATTGAAAATGGTCATAGCGAGATTCCACTTGATTCTGGACATGCCCGTCTTAACCAACTTGGTTACAAACAAGAACTCAAACGTGATCTTTCGTAAAGTTCTATCCTTTCTATCTTGCTTTCTCTCTTTTATGATTCATTGGAGTTAGTGCTATAAATTATGTTTTTTTTGTTTGTTTGACTTTTTGGTTTTTGGTTCATTAATTCCTTTTGCAGGGTGCTGTCAAATTTTGCATTTTCATTTTCAATTATATCAGTTCTCACTGGTATTACTACTCTTTACAATACTGGGTTGAACTATGGTGGACCTGTGTCAATAATATATGGGTGGCTTATAGTTTGTGTTTTCACCATGATTGTTGCACTCTCAATGGCTGAGATTTGTTCATCTTATCCAACTTCTGGTGGTCTATATTATTGGAGTGCCAAACTTGCTGGACCTGGTTGGGCACCCTTTGCATCCTGGATTACTGGCTGGTAATGTTATTATGTACCAATTCCTTCTTTCCTTTGGTAGACAAAATCACAAGACAAAACATAGCTTTGTATTATGTTTGGTTTATTTTATAAATATAACAAAACTGGAAACTAGAATATTTTGGTTGTACCAAACACTACAAGTCTATTAAGTTCATAACCTATAATGTACTGTCATTTGAAGATCTATGATCCATCAATTGCAGTCTAATCATATTTCACAAGATACACGGTTGTGATTACTTTCCTGTAGTTATTTATGTGATGTGGTTTTTCTTTTCTTGTAGGTTCAATATTGTTGGCCAGGTACTCTTGAGAAGCCAACTATATTGTAGAATCTAGAATTCCAAAATCCTTCACCTTTTACTGCAAGCTCAAAATTGTGTGGGATTTGAAGCTCTAACCTTTAATTCCTGTTAATTTGTTAATTTGCAGTGGGCAGTGACAACAAGTGTAGATTATTCACTTGCACAACTGGTGCAAGTTATCATTCTCCTCAGTACTGGTGGAAAGAATGGGGGTGGATATAAGGCATCTAAATATGTAGTTATTGCTTTACACGGTGGAATTTTGGTTATACATGGTATAATGAACAGTCTCCCTATCTCATTGTTATCGTTCTTAGGACAATTGGCTGCTATATGGAATTTTTTAGGTATGAAGAGATTTCTTATTTGATTTTTTCTTCAAAGTTGTGTTCTGAACTTGAAAGCCTTGTTGGACCTCTAATTAGATGGAAAAAATTTCAGGTGTTTTTGTGCTTATGATTCTAATTCCATCTGTTACACCTGAAAGGGCTAGTGCTAAATTTGTTTTCACTCATTTCAACACTGACAATGGGGCTGGAATCACTAGTAGACCCTATATATTTCTCATAGGACTTTTAATGAGTCAGTACACCCTAACTGGGTATGATGCTTCAGCACATATGGTAAATTTCTCCACTTTTTTGCTTCATTTTCACTGAATTTGTTGCCTTGAAAAGCTTTTAGAAATTTCCTTGTCCAATAAACTGATAACCTCTTTTGCATGATCTCTTTAGACTTTAGAGCGATTCTCAAGAAGAAATAGAATAATGAATTGTTGATTTTGTGAGTTCTTGTTACCACCTTAAACATTTTTTGGCATGTTTTCTACTAGCAGGGGATCTTGAATTCAGGACATGCAAGTTACTTGAGGCCCAGTTTTTACTCTTTCTCTTAGATCACAAACATAAGCATCACACACAACTTCTGTTAATAACCTCAATATAAGTATTAATTAGGAGTTTTACCAAGTTGCTCTTGCTTTTCTAGTTTGTAAATTTTGTGTTGTTCATTTCTATTGTTGAAGTTGCTAAATGATTTGTATGGAGACTTCTTGTTCACGATTAAATTGTATTTTCAGACAGAGGAAACCAAGGATGCTGATAAAAATGGACCAAAAGGAATTATCAGCGCCGTTGGGATATCAATAATTGTTGGATTGGGTTACATGCTAGGCATTAGCTTTGCAGTTACTGACATCCCTTATCTTTTGAGTGAAGATAATGATGCTGGTGGGTATGCAATTGCCGAAATATTTTATTTGGCATTCAAGAGAAGATATGGCCATGGACTTGGGGGTATTGTTTGCTTGGTAATTGTTGCTGTTGCCATATTTTTCTGTGGCATGAGTTCGATTACCAGCAATTCAAGGTAAACTAATTGCACCTGCTTTTAGTGTTTTTATCGATGAGAAGAAGTTTTTCTCAGGACATAATGACTTGGTCTTTATGCAGGATGGCTTATGCTTTCTCCAGAGATGGGGCCATGCCATTATCATCATTGTGGCATAAAGTTAACAAGCAGGAGGTCCCCATAAACGCAGTTTGGCTTTCAGTTTTTATATCATTTTGCATGGCCCTAACGGTATGTATTTTATATCATAGTTTCATTCTTAAGAAACTACAAAAAAGTTTTCTATAATTTGCTGGCAAGCTTGTTCTTATTATGGATTTATGGCTATGTATGGCAAAACTAGCTTATTACCATGATATTGTAGTTTATAGCTTTGAAGTTTGCTAAAAGTTAGATTGTTGCTGAAAACTTATAGTTGTGTAGCTCTCTCATTCAATCATAGTTGTTAGACAAATTAGTTGCGAGTTGAAATTTGGTAAATAACTTAAAAGAGCACATAGTATTATGTTGATGCAACTTGCCATTTGATGAAAAATTTAACAGCATTATTGACTGATCCTGTTATCAACACAAAGCTACTTTTCTGACTTTCAAAAGTTACATGTCAAATAGCTTTACATAAACTATAGGCTTGTGCTACCAAATATGTTCTTAGTCGTGATACAGGGTTTTAAAGATTTTTTACAATACATGCATTATGAAGTACCTGAAGATGTTTGAGTCTCGAAATAAGTCCAATAAACTATATTACAATTCATACATGAATATGGTTGGTTGAACGGGTATAACTATACCACTATAAATGCATCAAAATCAAACTTTCTTATTAGTTTATTCCTGCCAAATCTCTAAAAATTCTTACTTTATTGCAGTCTCTTGGAAGCATAGTAGCATTTGATGCCATGGTGTCCATAGCAACAATAGGCCTCTACATTGCTTATGCTTTACCTATCTTCTTTAGGGTGACCTTGGCGCGAAAGCGTTTTGTTCGAGGACCATTCAACTTGGGTGGTTATGGTATCATTGTTGGGTGGATTGCAGTTCTTTGGGTTGTGACTATTTCTGTGCTCTTTTCATTGCCTGTTTCCTACCCAATAACTATTCAGACTCTTAACTACACCCCTGTTGCAGTTGGTATTTTGCTTATTGTTGTAGTTTTATACTGGCTAGTAAGTGGTAGGTTTTGGTTTAAAGGCCCTGTTACCAATATACAGAACTGAAGTTTGTGTAGATGGTTTATTGAGTTGAGTACACATTCAATATGACACTTTTATAAAGCCATTTTTTGGAATCTGTTTTTGTTAAGGATAGAGCACAATGCGGAAGCACATGATTGAATCAATTGAGAACAAAAGAGAAGCAAGTAAAGGATAAAGAAAATAACACATAAGATTTAACGTGGAAAAATCCCTCAGTGTGAGAGGAAAAAAACCATGGGTGATCAAGAGCAAAATTCCACTATGTAAAAAAGAAGAGTACAAGAAATCCTCTTATAACGATGATGACAAATGACAATATTTTTCCTCACAAATACTCTCTCAAATGGAACAAGAATTCTCACCAAGAATGCACTCACAATATATGTGTCAATGAAATAGATGTTGTGTGTTGTGAAGATGATTTTGAAGCTCTCTATATGTGTCCTTTTATAGGCAAGCAAAGTCTTGGTATCTTGGATATGAAGCATTGGATGCTTGGAAACAAAGCCATAAAAGTGACATAAAATGCCCTTAAAGAGAGCCATAAAATTGTCATAAAATTCTTTTAAGGCATAGTAATGAGAGGCATCTAACAATCTCCACCTTGGCTCGAATTTGATAAGTTGCTCATCGCCAAATAATGCCCCGAAGGGCACTCAAGTGCTGTAGAGACCAACCAAGTCCAAGCAAAGTTGGAACTTGGTATTCGGAAGTGGCTTGGTAAGTATATCTGCTGGATTCTCTGATGTGTGAATCTTTTCCACCATAATTTCACCAATAGCAACAATATCTCGGATAAAGTGACGTTTTATATCAATGTGTTTGGTCTTGTCATGATAACGATTATTCCTGGTCAAATGAATAGCACTTTGACTATCACAAAACACTGTAAGAACACCCTGTATTAGACCAAGTTCATTTACCAAACCTCGGAGCCAAATAGCCTCCTTCACACCCTCCGTTGCTGAAATATATTCTGCTTCAGTCGTAGACAATGCAGCAATGGACTGAAGAAAAGCTTTCCAGCTAATAGCACTATTACAGAGAGTAAAGATGTAACCAGAAAGAGACCTCCTTCTGTCAATATCACCACCATAATCCGAATCAACATAACCTACAACGTCATCAGTTGTAGCCTTGTTTCTGTCAAATACCAAGCCAATACCAGAAGTACCTTTTAGATACCGAAAAATCCATTTTACAGCACTCCAATGATCCTTTCCAGGATTATGCATATATCGACTTACCATGCTAACAGCATATGCTAAATCAGGTCTAGTGCACACCATAGCATACATAAGACTACCAACTGCACTAGCATAAGGAATATGTGACATACGCTCCATCTCTTCCTCTGTATGTGGGCAAAGATCTAAAGATAACTTGAAATGTGCAGCAAGTGGAGTAGAAACAAGTTTACAATTATTCATATTAAACTTTTTAAGCACTCTTTCAATATATTTCTCTTGGGATAAAAACAATTTACCAGCTTGACGATCCCTGTGAATCTCCATACCAAGAATTTTCTTGGCTGCACCTAATTCTTTCATCTCAAACTCATTATTGAGTTGAATTTTCAATTTCCGGATCAAAGACTTGTCACGTGAAGCAATTAGCATATCATCAACATACAGTAACAAGTATATGAATGATTCATTTGGAAATTTCTGGAAATAAATACAGTCATCAAATTGACTCCTGCAATAACCTTGCCCAATCATAAAAGAATCAAACCTCATGTACCATTGTCTGGGAGCTTGCTTAAGGCCATATAATGATTTCTTCAATCGACAGACAAGATGCTCCTTATCAGGAACAATAAATCCTTCAGGTTGTTCCATGTAAATTTCTTCTTCCAGCTCTCCATGTAGAAAAGCTGTCTTTACATCAAGTTGCTCCAACTCCAAATCAAATAAAGCAACAAAAGCAAGCAAAACACGAATAGAAGTATGACGAACAACAGGTGAGAATATCTCATTAAAGTCAATACCTTCCTTTTGATTAAAACCTTTAACAACTAGTCGTGCTTTGCATCTTGGATCTTCAACCCCGGGAATACCGTCTTTCTTCTTATAGATCCATTTACATCGTAATGGTCGTTTGCCTTCGGGAAGCTCTGTCAAAGCCCAAGTACCATTCTTATGAAGACTTTCAATCTCTTCATTCATAGCCACTAGCCACTGTGACGAATCAACACAAGAAACAGCTTCTGTATAGCTGGCAGGTTCAACATCATCATTTACCTCTTGTGCAACTGACATTGCATAAGCAATTAAATTATCACCATCAGTGTATCTAGCTGGCCTTTTAATTAGTCTTCTGGTTCTGTCTCGAGCAATACAATAATCATCTTCTTGCTGATGAATAGGAGAAGTTGTACTGTCATCACAATCAACATAATGATCATCAATGCTAGATTGATTTGTAGAGGAAGATGGAACATCAACATTAGGAACTGTAGGTTTCACTATCAACTCCACCTTCTCGCTAGTACCCTGCAGATTACCTGTACTAGTAGAAGAAGACACAATAGATTGTTTTCCAGAAGATAAAAATGCATCCTCATTAAAAGTCACATCTCTGCTAAGAATTAATTTCCGTGACTTTGCATCAGAATACCATAAGCGATATCCTTTAGACTCAGATGCATAACCAAGAAATATGCACTCAACAGCTCTTGGAGCTAATTTACCATCATTAACATGTGCATAAGCAGGACATCCAAAGATTCTTAAGTTAGAATAATCAACAGGATTACCTGACCAAATTTCTTCTGGGATTTTGAAATCAAGTGCTGAATGTGGAGAACGATTAACCAGGTAACAAGCAGTAGATGCTGCTTCAGCCCAAAATTCACGCCGATGCCATAACCCAGCATTTGAGAGCATACAACGAACTCTCTCAAGTAGAGTCCTGTTCATCCGTTCTGCAACACCATTTTGTTGAGGATTTCTTGGAATAGTTTTGTGTCTAGCAATACCATTTTTTGTGCAGAACTCATTAAAATCACCATTGCAGAACTCTAATCCATTGTCTGTTCTAAGCTTCTTCACTTTCTTCCCTGTCTGGGTTTCAACAAGAGTTTTCCACTTCTTGAAAGTGGAGAAAGTCTCATTTTTATGCTGCAGAAAATAAACCCAAACTTTGCGAGAAAAATCATCAATGATGGTCATCATATAGCGACATCCTCCATGAGAAGGAAATTTAGAAGGCCCCCAAAGGTCAGAATGAATATAATCAAGAATACCTTTGGTACGGTGAGTTGCAGTGGAGAAACTAACCTTTTTCTGTTTCCCAAAAACACAATGTTTACAAAAATCCAATTTACCAATGCCATGTTTACCAAGATGACCTTGTTTGCTTAGAAGGTGCATACCTTTTTCACTCATATGGCCCAGGCGCATGTGCCATAATTTGGTAATGTCATTATCATGCATTGAAGAAGATACAGCTGTTGAACCTGTCACAACAGAACCTTGCAAGACATATAAACTACCAATCCGGTTAGCTTTCAATAATACCATAGCACCTTTCAATACCTTTAGAACTCCACCTTCAGCTGAATACCTACACCCGAGAGACTCTAGGGTGCCAAGAGAAATTAAGTTCCGCTTCAAATCTGGAATATAGCGGACATTAGCCAAGGTTCTGACAACACCGTCATGAGCCTTGATCTGAATAGTACCTATTCCTGCAACTTTGCATTGGGTATCATTGCCCATCAAAACAACACCACTGTCAACATGTTCAAAAGTGGTGAATAAGTCCTTATAAGGACACATATGAAAAGTACATCCAGAATCAAGAATCCATTCTGTTTTACTCCTATTATTATAAGAGACAACAGATAAAAGAATATCACCGTCAGAATTGGCTTCAATATTAGCAGCTTCAGAGGATTGTTGAAATTTTCCCTTATCTTGTTTTTCTTGTTTTTTCTTTAAGATAAAACAATCAGGAATGTCATGCCCCGGTTTCTTGCAATAGCGACAAGTTTTGTTGGATTTGCGACCTCTGGATTTGGATCTGAACTTTTTATAATTGGTACTCCCTTTTTCTTGAGTTCTACCTCGAACACTTAAGCCCTCACCCTTGTCCACAGAATTAACTTCAAGATCAAATTTTTCTTTGGACAATAAATTAGATTTAACATCTTCAAAGGATAAGGTATCATTATTTCCATACAACATGATTTCTTTGAAGTGCTTATAGGTAGAAGGTAAAGAGACAACCAACAAAACAGCTTTGTCTTCATCTTCAATATTAATATCAATATTTTGCATATCCATAATAATAGAATTAAACTCATCAAGATGAGTTTGAATAGGAGTACCTTCAACCATACGAATGGTGTATAACCGTTCTTTGAGACGAAGCTTGTTTGCGAGGCTCTTGGTCATGTATAAAGTTTCTAACTTCAGCCACAAAGCCGCAGCGGTTTCTTCATTGGCAACCTCACGAAGAACCTCCTTCGACAAACAAAGTTGAATTGTTGAAAGCGCCTTTTCATCCAACTCGTCCCATTGATCATCGGTCATGGAAACTGGTTTCTTTGACTTCCCATCTAAAGCTTTCTTTAATCCGCTCTGGATAAGAACGGCCCTCATTTGGACTCGCCAAATAGAAAAGCTAATTTTGCCATCAAACTTCTCAATGTCAAATTTTGCAGACATTTTGAAATTCTCAATTTAGTAAGAGCTCTGATTCCACTTGTTAAGGTTAGAGCACAATGCGGAAGCACAGGATTGAATCAATTGAGAACAAAAGAGAAGCAAGTAAAGGATAAAGAAAATAACACACAAGATTTAACGTGGAAAAACCCCTCAGTGTGAGAGGAAAAAAACCACGGGCGATCAAGAGCAAAATTCCACTATGTAAAAAAGAAGAGTACAAGAAATCCTCTTATAATGATGAGGACAAATGACAATATTTTTCTCACAAATACTCTCTCAAATGGAACAAGAATTCTCACCAAGAATGCACTCACAATATATGTGTAAATGAAAGAGATGTTGTGTGTTGTGAAGATGATTTTGAAGCTCTCTATATGTGTCCTTTTATAGGCAAGCAAAGTCTTGGTATCTTGGATATGAAGCATTGGATGCTTGGAAACAAAACCATAAAAGTGACATAAAATGCCCTTAAAGAGAGCCATAGAATAGTCATAAATTTTTTTTAAGGATAGTAATGAGAGGCATCTAACAGTTTTGATATCAATGTTAGAGTCCATCAGCTTGAGACTTGAACTAAAGTTGTTAAAAATTGCATGATATGAGCTTAACTTAGACTTGGTGTTATAAAGACAAAAGTGTTATTTCATTATAGTTTAATGGATAAATTTTCTATTCTTTACTTGTATTTTCTATTGTGTTTGCAGCAATTAAGGATCTTTACTTTTGTTATTGTATAAGCTCAATTAATCACTTAAGCAGGCCTAGCTATGTCTGAGAGATTTTGGGTTGACTTCATGAATTTAACCATGCAACTCTTGGAGAATTATTTCAAAGAACAGTACAACATTTGGGATTGGAAGGATGTAATTCATTCATTTTGAGGACAGACTTAAATGTGGAGTGTTCACATCCAAATCATTCAAATGTGTTTTTAACCGTTATTCTAGATATTGACACATAATTGCTAAACATCATATGATACTTAATGACAACTTATATGGAAATATGAAGGTGTCATGCAAATGTGTAATAACTGTTTCGGATAAATTACATCCTTTGTTTTAAGTGCAGTTTAAATGAAAACAAACTTCATGCTGTTTACATTTTCATAATTATATTTGGGCTATGGTGTATAATGGGAATAATGAACCATGGAATAGTCTAAAAAATGCTCAAATAAGGAAATAATATGCCATGTATTGGTATCTCAAAGGACGCTAAATCTTCTAAGACAAGAAACCCAAACTTATGGCTCAAGTAATCATAATATGAAATAAGATACTAAGGTCGAAGATATCAATGTAACATCAATATATCCTTTCTCGGATATAAACTACTTTCTAATCATATTGCTGTTTTTGTGTCCTAAAAGGACTCTTCTGCAGCTGCATTTGTTACCATCTTCAAATCAGCTCATGAGAACAAGGAAATGAATCATCTTAGCCAGTACTGTCAATGAAGCATGGATCATCCACCTATAATTTAACCATTTGAGTCAACTATGTCGTTCTCGCTTTCGATATTCATTAGGAATAGAATAATGTACTACATTCTAAATGTCACTTTTATTTAGACATAATGTGCTACATTCTTTCTAGTAAGGATTATTTCTAACCCCGACCATTTCTCCTTTCATCATCATAGTGGTTTGTTCATGTATGTCCAAATCCATCATAAGCAAAACTCTAAATTGGTCTCAAAACCAAGTAAAATTTATTTTCAGTTGCATATATCATCTGTATAATAGAATGATTCATCCTTTTAATTTTCTTTATTATTTAAAATGCAATTTAAAAAATGAAACCACAGTAATTGAATTTATATTTCTAGCGTCAAATAATAAATAAAAAATGGAACCTTGACGATATGCTTCTAGAATTTGTTGAAGAAATTAATGGAGTTATGAAGAAGAAAACTAACGGGACAAAGATCATAAAAGGAATAAAACCTATATTTGTATTAGATTGGTACACTTTTTATGTTATCAATAATAAACTAGTGTCTTGGGATATCATGAAACCTATATTTCTTATATTATAAATAACTAGTGTTTTAACATACATGTTCAACCTATATATTTTCTATTCAAGAGTTTTTTTATAAATCAATACTTCAATAAAAGTTATATAAACTGAACTTTTTTGAATAACAATATTTATAAATTTTAATATGAGGGGTAATAATAATCTTATTTCTATGAGAGTTAACATCTTCTTTTTATAGGAAGACATTATTGATATTTTATAGGTCAAGAACTAATTTATTTTACATAGTTGTCCCTTCAATGAATGATAATTTTCAATAGTTAAATATTTTCTCAACAATTATTATAAGTGACATATAGAATGATACATCCAAAATTATGTTAAAGAGAATTAAAGAAAATAAGAGAGAAATGTGTAATAATATATGTAAAGCTGGATCCAATGCGTTCTCCCGTAAAAATGCTTGAAACCCATCAAAAGGGTCCCACCATGTTGCCTCAGATACACTTTCGAGGCCTCACGCGCCGCTCTTTGTTCACCCATCTTCAGACATACTTTGCCAAATTTTTTATGCTTTCAATTTGCTTTCATTGAGTATCCAATCATTGAACTTTTTTCTTTTTTTTACTCATAACTATTCGGTAATTATCTTTTCTTACACAATACTCTTTCTTTCTATATATATTTTAATTTTTAAGATTATGCACAAAAAGAGAAAAAGAAGTGCATGCATTCTAGTGTAAGAGATTTTTACATTATTATGATATCATTTATAATCCATATTTAATCATTATTGAATTTTAATATAAGTAATACAAATAAATAATATATAAATTATGTATAAATCATTAACTAAAAGAACTTCATTTAATTCACATTGAAAACTAAATTTAAAATAAAAAAAATATGAGTGAAAAGGAAATTAATAAATAAGAGTATATATAAACTAAAAGCAAATATATGTCACTTATAACAACAACACAATTATTTCTTTCTTTATTCCTGTTTATCAAAATAAAAGATAAATGAAAAAATAAGTGTATTAAAAAGATATGTAAACAGTTTAGATCCCAAAGTGTAAGCAGTATGAGGATAAAAGAACTTCCACATTAATAAATAATGGATAGATCAAAGTGTGTGTATGCATCAAGACTCATAAACTTAATTTGATAGATTTTGGGTTAATATGTGGTTTGAAATCATCATTATGGACGAAAAATATTTTTGGATCCATGGGTGGGAATCCCTTTTGGGCTATAATGTCCAAAGTTATCCTAACACAATTGAGGATAGGTGATGTGTTTGGTTTGACAGAGGTGCAAGCATATGAAGTTGATTGAGTTTTTGTTGACACTATCATATACTCAAAAAAATTTATGCTCAAGAAGTAGTGATCACACTAAAGACTCAAACTTGATAGGTGATTGTTAGGTTGGTAAAAGAAGTTTCACATTAATAATAATTGATAGGCTGAAGTGCAAATAAATGATATAACTAACATATCTAATTTCTTAAGGTTTTTCATACCTAAAATCAAATTTATTAATATAATTATGAATAATTACATACTTTAGTCTTTTTAATTTGTGTATATACTAATTTGATTTCGAAAAGTAAAAAACCAAATTTAACCAATGATCATAAATGTAAGTGAGTTGTTAGCTTCGACACACATTTATACTTTTTTTTAAAGTCATTTTAGATTTTTTTTAATTTTGCACTAATTACATTCATATTTTGAGGGACAAAATAGGTGAGTTGTTAGCTTCAACTCTATCTCATCCCTTCTACTCTAATGATATGACATATTAATGACGTAGTGCTGAAGTAAAAGATGACGTAAAACACTTGCTACTGGATTACTAAGTGGGACACAGGTATGCCCTAGCTAGGTCTCATTCTATGTCATTCTCTGCATAGCCGTAGAGAGAATGAAGAGAAGAAAAACATTGAAATAAATAGAATGAATTTTAGTGTTGTTTGATTGTATAGAAATAAAAAAAAAAAAAATTGGTGTTGGTTCAAATAGTACACGTTTGATTCCCCTTAAGCAAGGTCTTGGGTTCCAAGCTATATCATAAATCAGTGAAAACAGATCATGTCAATTAAATATTCATTATTTATTAAATATTCATTATTTTTTGTTTTTGTTTCAGTATCATTGGTCCGAAAGATGATTTAAAATACAGTTTCGAACAACAGATCCTAATCTCTTTTCTCCTTCTATTTTCTCCTCAATTTGAAGGAGAAATAAATTTTATGGGCCCATTCCATTTTCATTATCATCCTTGAACTCTGAGAGAAAAATTATATTTCTCTCTGTTTTGTTGTTCTTCCTTATCATACAAACACAAATTATCAGATAATTAACTTCTCTGTGGTCAAGATCTTAAGGCAGTGCGTGGCTCTATTCTTCTAATCATGCGAAGAGCATAGGCTTTTATTGGGACGCTCGATAAAGCAAATTAACTACTCTACAAATTATTTTTTAGTTTCAATTAAGTTTTGTAATTTTTATAGTAAGTTCCATAAATTTTTAACATTTAATAAATAAATCATTTTTGTCATCCGCGTTATAACACTGTCAAAAAAGCGTCCATGTAAATTTATTTGTTTGTGACATGTACCTTTGTAACGTTTCACATACATTTAGAATGTTCTTAGGATATTGTTGACGGGAAATGATTTATTTGTTGAACGTTGAGAATTGCTAGACTTATTTAAAAAAACAATTATAGGACTAAGGAATGACAATGAAAATAAATCCATGGGAATCCGTCTAAACTCAACCTGAATCTAACATGTTAAACTCGTTGGGACTGAATTTGAGTTTGAGTTTTACCTAATGTTAAATTTTGAGTTTGGGTTTGATATATGTGGTACCCTACTCTGAACCCACCATTGATTGAAAAGTAAAATAAAATAATATATATTATTACCTAGTTTTGTTAGAGACTCACACGCGGCACAATTAGAACAGATTTGGGAAGAACGTTTTCATACATAAATTAAATAAATAAATATATATTTTGTATGTTGGTGTGATGCCATTGGATATGTTTGTATCCTTTCAATCTGTTTGTTTTAGCATAAGGAAGTTGAATACTTTGAATCTAATTGTTTTAGCACCATGAAGTTGAATATGCAGTAGGTATGCTCACTCAATTTCCTTCATCTCTGATTTGGGAAGAACATTTTCAGACATAAGAAGTGAAGGTTGTTGGGTAATTGGGTTATAAAAGTAGGAAGTTTTTGCCTTATAGCCATAACCCTTTGATTGTATTTTATTTTTTCGGGTTTCCTATCGGGTTCAGCTTCCCCGAAACCCACAAATTCAGGTATAGTATTGTTAATTTTAACCCCCCTCAATTTGGGTTTGGGTTCGGATTTTAGATTTCGAGGTTGAGTAAGCATAAAACCGATCCCGATTCGCCATGTTGTCATTCCTAATACCTAGTTGTAACCAAAAAATAACTTAGAAGTGTGGATGTAATAGTTCTATTGTAGTTTTTATTAGCAATATGATCTTTCATGTGTTAATTCTCATATCGTTGGTTATTTAGTATTTTTTATTAAAAAATTAATTATTTTATCGAAGGGCTTACAAAATCCTAAAATTATCATAAATGTTTTTTAACAGGAAGACAGCCATAGATAGAGAAAAATGGTGATGATAAGATTTTCGTGGTGTGTTAGGGGAAATCGTTTGGGTCCTACAGTTAGAACTTTATATACACTTGTGTAAAACTATGTGGCATTATTCTAGAACAAAGTAGCTTTTTATTTTCAACCAGCTAGAGGGAAAAAATTCAAAAAAAAATGAAAGAAATTGGAAATAGCAAAAAGAAAAGGGAATCTAACCGCTGACTTATTCTTATGCTTTTGTAATTTCTTGCTTTTTTCTCTTTATTATGATGGCCAAATCTGAAGTAAAGTGATTGAGCTGCAAATTTTGTTAGCACAGGTGTGTTCTTTCTCTATCATGCTCAAAAGTGTGTCTCTATGTGTCTCTCATTCTTAGTCTTTATCTTACCAGCAATATAGTAGACAAAGATTTTGATGTCCATTATCTTTCTTATAACCCAAAAAACCTAGAGCCCCAACTTCATTTTCACAATGTTTGGCTTTTCTCATTTATTTCACTTTTGAGGTTCTCACTATCCAAGTTTACTATTTCGATATTCAGAATATGATATTAAGAAGATGTTGTACTTACATTAATTCTATTCTTCTATATAATATATAATTATCGCCATATGAACTTATATTGATGTACCGTGCAAGTGTATATATGTTTCATATCTAGAATATACAGAAAATATTACCTTTTCTCACCCCACCCATCATGGGACTTTTGTTTCTTGCTAGAGGACAAACATTATAATCATTAACCTTTTTGAATCTTATCGATCATCACACAATAATTGGGAAAGTATGTGTATAAATTAGCTACGTCAATTTTATGGGGTTTGATTTTCATTTTGCTTGTAAAAAACGAAAGGGTATATATTATTTTCAAAGATGCAATTAATTAACTAGTAAATAAACACCATCGATTGAACATGATTGGAACCTTTATGAAAAGAAATAAAATCTTTGACTTCAATCGATGTTTTTGTTAAGAAAGGAAAGGAAGAATGCATGAGTGCGTAGTAGAATTTGCAAGTGTTGATCTTTTTATCTTTTTCTTCCCATTTATAGTGACTACTCAAAAATTTCAAATGCGCATGCTATTATGGTATATGATAGCCTAGTCCAAAATGTTGACATTCATTGTGTAGTCCACACTGGAAATCAAGTTATGGATGTTGGCTGGACTTGGAAAATTATATTGTTCAGTAAATACTATGACTAAAATTTTGTTTGATTTTACCAACAAGCTACAACAAGATTACTAAATAGTTTGGTTTATTTAGCATGACATTAAATGTTTGTTTTGTGTCACTATATGAGAAAAACTTTGTCGAGAGCGAAAAAGAACATCTCAATTAATTTCTATGTTTAGAAATAGATTAATATCTGTTAAACTTGATGAGCTCTAACAATGAATATGCTTGTTGCAGGACCATTAATGATGACTTAACAAGCATGGATCATGATCAGCATGGCTCGAGTGTGAATCAAAGGGAAATTGGCTCGGTTGAGATTATAGCAATGTGCCATGAACCAGATGAAATAAGGAATATGCTTGATCAAGATAGGATGCACCAATTGGCTTTGTCTCGGTCCTGAAGCTTGCATCAGGTGGTGTGCCAGTCTCGGTCAGGAAGCTTGCATCAGATGTGCATGGGCAATGAGCACTAGTTGGGTCTGTCTCGGTCAGGACAGGCCATGGCGCATCAGTTAGCACTGTCTCGGTCAGGACAAGCCATGGCGCAACAGTTGGCTCTGTCTCGGCCAGGACAGGCCATGGCGCACCAGTTGACTAGGACAGGCCATGGTGCATCAAATCAGCTATGGCAATATTTACTCAAGTCAGATTCATCATCACAATGAATCAAATAGATACAAAGTCTCTTGGATCAACTATAGGATTTCACATCTCCATAAATTGAAGACTTATGATGTGTCTCTTTATGATTATTTAAGAGGCCAACAGTTTCTTGTAATACAAGCTATCTCTCTTAGCTTTGTAATAGGATCAATGATTCTGTTTTTCTGTTTTTAGATAGATGGTTAGTTGTGAGTTTTGTTTGTTAGGTTTGTTATTTCCAAGGATATATATATTGATCCTTGCTTTGTAATTCAAGCTAAGCTTTTTCATAATCAATAAGAAAAGTTCATTGAGTTCATTTTTATCCTTGCATCAATTCGTTTCTTCCTTTTTTGAACCAAGAAAAGTCTTTGATCTTTATTAATGGAGTGTACATTTTCAAGAATATCATAGCACTAGGAAGAATAGTACTTTGTGCATCTAACAAATTAAAAAGTTTCTTATTTGTCATGTGAATGTTTATTGAACTATTCAAATAAACACATGATCTTTTAAGCCTTAATTAAGGATGAGGTCGAGAAATTAAAGGACATGAAAAAAGTAGTTTCTTCTCAAATTAGCCATAGTTTGTGTAATTTTGATAATTGTAGTGTTGAGAGATCTTCATCTATGAGATATACCATTCTTCCATGGGCTAAGTGAAAGAAGCATAGAAGTGGGCTTGACACCACATCTTAACTCAAAACCTTAAGGTATTAGATCTATGGATACATCCACTTATATAGTTTTTAACTCATCAATTTTTGCTCAATGTAGGACTTATTCATTCACACTTGGAATACCCAACACTTGGAACTTAATAAGGCGTTGAATTATGTTAAAACTCGGATTTCACTTAGTACACTTCAAACATTGAAATCTTAAACGTGCATGGTAATAGTAGTAAAAGTATGATGTAAAGCATTGCAGCTAGAAATGCAAAAATTGCATTGAATAGTTGCTTTTTACTAAATAGCAACCATGTTACTTTTGGCATTTTTTTGGTTTTAAAGAAGAGTTTTGTTAGTATACTATTTATTATTTACATGTATTAGCATGTTTAAGAGGTAATAACTACTAAGACACGTGAATGGTGATTGAAGAAATAATAATGTAAACAACTTTCTCTTTAAAAATACAAAAAATTGTGTTAAAAGTTTGTTTAAATAGCAAAATAATGCTTTTCAGGTTTCATAGGAGACTGGTATATTTAAAATGTTGAAAATGATTATTAGTTTAAAGAATTTAATATCTCTATATTGTTAGTATAAAATTTTATAAAAATTCAATATATTATTCATCATTCATTTATATTACTTTAATTTAAGAATAAATAACAATAAAAAATAAATAATATATAATACAATAGTAGTATAAAAAATTGTTACATTATGATTCCTATATACATTTCTTTTCTATTATTTAAGTTTTGTCATATGTTTCCATTCTTAGGTTGGTGTTGATTACTCAATCATGTGCGTCAATTTTGGAGGCACTAACTTGTGGGGTTAACTGCACCTTGGGCCAATAATCCGCCCCCATATCCATTCACTCCAATCTAGATTAATGCCCCACTACACACTACAATATATCATCTTTCCCAATCACCAACCCTTAATAATAAGGTAATAAATCCCAAAAGTTGCCCATAAAAGCTTCCTTCTTTGTTGAGCAGCGTAGTGAAAAAATTACTCTTAACACCACCAAACACAAATTTTCTATCCACGTTCACATACACAGACAAAGAAACCCCATCAAATTATATTTTATGTTTTCTTCTCATTTCCTCCATGAAAAATGAATACTATGAAAATTCCAAGAGCATTGGAAACCGAGTTAGTGGAGGTTTTTGCATTCCCCACAAACATGCCCTTAGCCACATTAGACCAAGAATTTCAACTCCACTTTTTTCCATCACATGCATATTATAAATCATACAAAAAAATTAATAATGTAGAACCAAAAGCTAAAATCTCGCCTTTATATACGACCCATCATGTCACCCCTTGTCCCTATACTCACTCACACTCTCTTTCAATTCTTTCTTTTAAGGCCTCGGCATATAGCTATAGCTATAGCTTGTGGCCGTTTTCATTTTCTTAAGCTTTTGTTAGCTTTATTATTACTCATTCATAGCCTTTCCTTGCATCCACAAACATGAATTCTAAATGGGTATCTTTGAAAGTTCAGTCAACCACCATGGTGGATGATGCTCGCTCCGTCGCAGACCGTGGCGGTGTAGGGTTGAAGGGTTCTTCTATAAAGAAGAACCAAAGATGAATATGATGAAAGAACCGACATAACAAAGGCTTTGCAATTACACTCTCCGAGTTTCTAGCACATTATTATCATATATAAGGTGCAGAATTCTGAGAGTGTGATCATTGCATTGCGGGGAATTGAGGGTAGCGGTCCGAATTACCTTTAACTTTAGGTCCTGATTTCTTGGTTTTGAATTATGTTGTCTTTTTTACGTATTTGTCATTATTTTCTCTTCTTTTTTTTATTTCAATTATGTTATGACCTATGGTGATGGAAACATGGGATGTAAGAGATGCATACGAGGTTGCTGTGGTTAGTGGTTATGGTGTGTTTGGTCAAATGGGCATCATGGGAGTTTTGTCTTAAACTTGGAGGGTTAATTTAGGGACTCAATGCAGCTGGCATGCATCACTTACACTCATCAATGTATTATGCTTTGTTATGAATTTGGTATAAAGAAAATGTGACTTTGGTTTTCTAAGTTTTCTTCTATGCATTGTGTCACTTTTCAGCTTTTTATTTATCTTCCTTTGATAGGAGATGCAAAGTAGACAATGATAAGTTACCAAACGGCATAAAGAAAAATAATAAAGAATGAGAGAGAGGAAAAGTAATTCTAAAAGCAGACAATGATGCCTTTGATGAAAGAAAGTTGTGCAATTTGGACTTTAAGATCTCTTAATTTCAATCTTGTTAGTTCAAACAATTGATAAATGGATATTCTAGCATGAATTGGATAGCAAGAAATGAACATTGAATACGTGATAAGAGTAGCTATTCTCTACTAGTGACAGAGACATATTTTTTTTTATTTTAACCGACCATGAATACATAATTTTCCTTTCAGGCAAGTGTTGCTATCAATATACATGGATCTTGATGTAAGAGACATATATTTTAAGTTAGAATTGGAGCATCAAAATGAGGAATGTGATTCTTTCCATTTCTAGAATGTAAGGAGAAAATGATATTTTAAGTTTTCATATTTTGTAATTCAAAAATAAATAAATATCCAGAACCTTAAAATATTTTAGTGTCACATTTCAATATCTCTAATCCTTACTAGACTCTTCAGTACCGTAAAGAAGTTCATCTTCAGTTAAGGGTGGATACAAATTGATGAAGGGTCAACATCCATGCCACCAGATAATCTGTCCTCCATAGCACTCTGGAATTGAATGTAATTTCTAGTGCTGCCATGATCTACAACCTCATCAGCAATATCACCCACTGCATGTCCTGCAGCTTTGCTTTCATCCTCACCGTCAAAACCATCATGACATAAAAAATTTGCCCCTATGCTCAGATTTTGTCTAGTTAGACTCAGGTCTCAGTTTAAAAAACATAGTATGAAAAATACATATTATTTTCAAAAAATGCTACCATTTGATTATGAACGGCTTAGATTTATGCTCCAGGGATACTAAGATTTGACATCAGACTGCAAGGGGCACAAAAAATACTTGGTGATGGTATCATTTAAAAATATGCAAACCAGAAAAGCAAAAATACTTGAACAACAATGTTGTCCCACCAGCTTTTTCTCTATAGATTCTGATTTCACAATTCTGTTAGAGAGTATCCACTCTTTAGTCTTTACCTTAGGGAATGAGGAACTAAGGTTAAGAAAGTTGCAATAGGCATTTGAAAGTCATTGTGGTCAGTTTTCAACATTTTCACCTATTTGAACATAAGAATAGAAGGGCATTAAGCAGGGTTCATTTGGATGAATCAAATCCTACTATGCATTACTACTTCCTTGGCAATTCTGGCTTATAATTCCAAGCTTCCAGCTTTTGCTCTCAGACAGACTTTCTCATAAATACATGACATAGAGTTTCAGCTTAGTTCTAATTTTCTTACACTGACCATATTCAACAATGACTACACACAATTGATAGGCAACTTGCATCAACTCAATGACTTAACATCAACTAGGGTGCTAAGTAGTTCAATGCTCCTCTCTCAGCACTAATTGCCACAAAATCAGTTCTTTTTGGGTAAGTTTTGTATAGCCAAAGTTTGATACCTTTGCTACTAATGTTTGGTCATGCAGGCCATTCTTGGCATTGATATTAAGATGAAGCATACCTGAACCGCATAAATGTTTGTTTACGAGTTAAGTTTTAGAGATGGAAAAAATGCAAAATCAAAGCTTTACAGTCATCTCAGAAGTATGTTTCATAACTCATAAGTCTTTCCCCTTCCATAACCCTCCGACAATCACAGCGCAAACAAACACTAAGATGCAGCGACTGTGTACTAAACTTAATGCACTAATGCAGTACTAACTGCAGAAAATCAGCAGAAAATCACGGTCCTGTGGAAGAATGTGAGATTTTCAAGATTGGTCTCTCAGCTAGGAGTGAGAAAGACCCAGTCCGACCTGTAAACTCGTCTCAACCGATCATTTAGGGATGCGTTTGACACGTGTCCAAATAAATAAAAAATGTTACACCCTTAAAGTTATTTATTAAGAATAGTTGAATAAGTATCTATAATACTCATTATGTTCAGCCTACATGATTCAAATACATACAAGTTCGCACAACTATTCAATGCATTTATTACCTGATCCTTATTCCTTACCATTTTTTCATTGTTTAATTCCCTTACCTTTTTGCGTGCGTACTTTGTGTGAACTTCAATTTAAGTTTTATTTTTCAGTTAATAGTTAGTTATTGAATTCATTTTTGTGTGAACTTTTCAACATTGATATTGTTGTCATTTTAATTCTCATGTGTTTTTTATCATTTACAACAAAAAAACTTTAGCTTATGTTGACACTTGACAGTTTAAATTTTCTAAAATTTTCAACTTCTTCTATAATTTTCAGTCACTTGATTGTGATAATTTTTAATTTGAAGGATGCAATTTACAATTTGTAATTTATACAATGATGTATGTGAGACGGGTTTTAGTTGAGTTTATATAGAGATTGTGATAATTTTGATTGTGCTTAAAATTTCGAGAAAAAAATTTACTTTTGTCATTTTGTCTTTTTCCAACCCGAATTCGTCTATATCTTGGTCTGTCTTATTTTGGACTCGTCTCTCACGCGTCTCATCCTAATTAGGAATTTTAAAGTTCAAAATTTGATCTGATCAATATTTAGGGACGAGTAAGTGACATGCTTAACCCGTCTCAACCGTCGTCTCAAGCTGACCCCTGCCTCCAGGATTGATCTCAAACAGAACAAGCTGCCATGCACCTTAATGGCATGTCATTGTGATAATGTCATTTTAAGCGCGCCTGTTTTTTTGCAACAAAAAAAGAAGGTATTGGAACTTTTAATTTGGAGCTGCTTGCTTTCCTTGAAGTCAAGTATTCATGTTGATATAAACAAATATCACCAATGGAAGACTGATATAATAGAATAACAACATAACCTTTTTCTCAGTAAGTGAGGATTGGTAAATGGATTAAATGATGCTTTTATAGTGTAATATCAAGCATTTGTAAGACATATAAATCTAAAAAAATAAACAAGTGCTCTACGGGATTCAGATACTTTCTTTTAGTGATAATTTGTTCTTCTTTCCTGCTCCAAATTGAAGTCGGTTCCCGCTGCACCTGCTCATCAAGTTTGAGTAGATGTTAACATATCTATGTAAATTTGGCAGTATGCAATTAATTTGGGCATTTTATATAATTTTTTGCACTTCATGTACTACAACTACACGTCTATACTATTGTACAGTCCTAAGACTAAGAATGGGTAAATACTTGTACATCAGATAAGACATTCACAGAATTAGAAAACTTTTTCATGCCTCCTTACATCTCTCTGCTTCACTCTTTATTGCATTATAAATAATAATTGAGGGGATAAAAATCAATTTAACACAATTAGTTTATCAGAATAGCGACAATTGTTGTTATAGTAAGGATCACCTCTATTAATAAAGAGACATGTACTACAAAAAATAAAGGAAAAGTAACATAAGACATTTTTACGATTTATATATAATGAAATAACACACTGGCATAAAATATACAAAGAAAATCAAGTACTTGTCTTTATATTAATGGAGATGATCACTCACATTTCCATGGTTTTTCTTAATCAAATAGTCTAGTAGCCAAAAACATTATAATTTGAAAATGTAGGGTGACAAAATTGAAATAACTAAGAGAAGTTATAAAGTTTCCTATGTTGTTGTGAGATCAAAATGTGATGCGCAAAAAGTTATGAATAATTACCCTCTCACGTGTTTTTATATGGGCACCAACTTAATAGCTAATAAATTTCGATTAGCATTCTGGTCTCTAACTTTTAAAACAATGATCCACGTTACTCTCTCTCTCTCTATTATTTACGTCTATTAACATTAATATAATTGCTAACGTGACATGTGACCATACATGGTGATTCTATACTGAAATTTTTTGCCCAGCTTGGAATGGAAACAACGTGTGACAATTTTTTCCAATGTGAAATCATTACATATGACCTTGTATGCAGTTAACGACAATCCAAAGTCAAACCATACTTTTCTAACTCATTCACAACTGAATTTGCCTCACGAAAGATAAGAAGAGCACATTGAACATGTTGTAATTCACGAAATATGGATTTAATACAAGACACTAGCGCAAAACAAGGGTGAGTTTGCCCCAAGCTTTTGTGGGGTGAAACTAAGTGGATGTTGTGAACCAAAACATAATTTAAATTTAGTAGAGACTAAGTCAATGCTGACAGAGAACATGAGAGACATAATTGAGTAATTACTCAAAAGTTATTTATTTTTCTTGTAGGCAAATTTGGGTGGTTTCTCTAAGCATACTTGCATATATGTTTCCAATAAACCAATTAGCATATAGCAATCAAGTTCTTAGTTTTCCCAACCATTTCCAATAATAGCATACCAAAACAATGGACTTACGATTTGTAGTGTGGTTGTTTAGTTTATTGACATTAATTCAGAAGATTATATATATATGTCGATTATTTTTTTTAAAACTAGGCTATCAAAGAAAAATCGTGGAGTGTTTTAAAGACAGTCCTTTACTTCTACGAAAGTTTCAGATGGGTGGCTTAAGCAACAATTGGATCCACTCGCAAACAACAAAAATATGTGAAAGGGATTGGATAGAAAGGTACTAGTTTGTATTGGGGACCCAACGTGACTAAATTATAAAAATATCTAAACCATATCAATTAATTCGAAACTTCGTGATAGAGCAACGAGCTTAACGCCATTTTATACTCAACATCTAAGCAATTAAGAAGCCACCCGTCCAATTATATATATAAAAAACACACCCGTTCCAATCAACTACAGCAGATAGAAGAAAAATATTGATATTTTTTTTTGTGAGAAAAAATATTGATATTTGATTATATACAAGTTTTACTTCTATTAATAAAGTGTTTTCCCATACAAACAATAAAGATCTAATCATTGATATTATGGTTGTTGGTATTCCAAGCGTGAACGAAGAAGTCTCACATTGAGCAAAAAATAAAAATGGATGAGTTAAATAACATATAAATGAATAAAACTATAGACCTAATATCTTAAGTTTTTGGGTCAAGATGTGTGTCAAGTCTCACTTCTATGTTTCTTTCACTTAGCTCGTGGAGAAATGTTGTAACATATGATAAAGATCTCTCACCATAAGAAACTCAACTCAAACATTTATTTCATTTTAATTATCCCTTTAGCATAATGCACACATATTAAATGAATATGTTAATTGGAGAGATGGAATAATAATTAGTAATAAACTACTTATGAGATAAACTATTGCAGTTAATTAGTAATAATTAGTTATGAGTCCATCACATATATTAATTTGGGTGTTCTGCGCAATATATTTTTATTAGCATCCATTAAGAAATCAAAATATAGAAAGATTTTATTGAAAATCACCTTTTAGGATTTTATAGTATCATGTTTCCACCTTTGCTTTAACAAGGAATTAATAAATTATTCATCTTGTTTTTACTTGTGAGAAAAGGATAAAACTAAAATTTTGTATGATACAATAAATAGTATTAGGAGATACTTTACTTTCATATATTAATATGTACAATTCTCACAAGGTGTCATAATTTACTCTCAACGCATTTTAATCACACAAAAATCTTACAATCTTTTTGTTGTTGAATTAAGTGGGCGAAAAAGCCCAACAAAAAACTTGGAAGTTTTAAAAATTATATTTTCAATTTTATTATTATTTTGTCGCATATTATTAACAATATTCTTTGCATGGATCAAATCACAAATGGTCATTCTAATCGAAAGAGAATTCTCTATGTCTAAAAAAATTACATATTTTCTTCCAAGCCAATCAAATCCTACCAAATAACATAAAAAAGTTACTTTATATTTTTTTAATTTTTCTTTTTTAAATAAATGACAACTTCCAATTGAATTGAGATGCAATGAGACATGAAAAAGTAGGACAGATGATCCTCATTCCATTCTAACCGATCTATCAATGTGTTTCTTGGGAGTAGAATTATATATCCACAAATGTAAATCATTATTCACATAAGAGGAACTAGATTATTGGCAAATCATGAAAAGGAAAATATCTTTTCTTATTTATTAAAAGGAAACTAGTTTATTGACTTTATTCTTCGAGTTTGAGATTGTTCCACCCTAGTCAAACAGCTACCCCGCTAACCGCACTGGGCTATTTAAGGTCGACCAAGCTTGAATGCCTGACGAGGACTTACGTCACTAGGGCCTACAATATCAGTCGAGCTAGCAAGATAAGGCATATCATCAACTGGATACGACCTCAAGCCAGTAATAGGCCACGCCGCTGCCACCCATATGTCGTGCTATCGACACCTGCTACACGCTGCTTGTAAATTCTCAGTTAACTCCATACTCTACGACAAGGATAGGCCTAGACTATGACTGCCAAAGCCTACTACAAGCTATAAGTTAATTATGCTCAGATTACGGTCTAATCAGGCCACCTGACACGCATAAAGCATCTCCTACTCTACTAGAACACGACGACAAGCCCAAATGGTCGGTCATGCCAACAACATCAGTTAGAGAATATTTCATTCATCTCCAAGATATAAATATGGCTCCTCCCTTCGCATATAAGATATATGGGATAAAGACATATACACTCTCTAACCTTATTTTTTATCTCTTAAGCATGACATCCATTCATTCTCTGAGATATTGCTTTCCCTTCTACCTTCATTTACTGACTTGATCGTCGGAGCACATTTTCAAGTACCTCTCCTAGCAGGTCTAAGTTCAACTTAGATGAACGTCGGTCGTGGCCCAACACAAAGGAAACACTTCACGAAGCACACTACAATACACTTCAACTTGGCAACCTTCAACCCGAGATCACCTCACCTCAAATCGAAGACCTTGGGTCATACCCTTATCCCACTCACCCTCCTATCACTATGCATGAGAGTAGAGATAAAGCTCATGGTGAATCCTATTAGTGACGCAGGAGAAGAACCTTTCTAGATGGAGTCGAGTTAGAAAAAACATGTAAGAATTATCATATTCATCACATTTAAAAATATTTAATTGAAGACGATACTCTGTTATATTCTTTTCTTTTTTCTGTTTCACTAGTTAAACTTTTATCAAAACAACTAATATCAAGTGGACAACACATTAAAATTTAACAATTTAATATTAAATAATATAGAATTGTAGTATAGAAATTTATATTTAGTCATTACATCATTCATTTGTATTATTTATATTTAAGGATCCATGATTTGAATGATTGATAATGTAATGATAATATAAAAAATCTTTCATTTTGTCATTGTACACATTTTTTCTGGCATTATAATCCTCTAACTCCTTTTCTTTTTCCGTATATTCTAGTTTCTCTTCCTCCACCTTTTTGTCCGTTTTTTCGCTTACCCAAAATAATTACTTCAGCCGGAAGGTTCAGGCCCTCTTCAACCATCACTATCACGGTGTAATTCCATATCCCTTTGATTAAAGCAAAAATACATGGCCATTACTGACCCAAAATCACTATGTGGTGTACATCAGAAGACGCACAAGACCTTTTGACGCTTCCTCCCACTAATTTTGAGTTTTCATTTAAAGTTTAGGATTTAATATGTATACACTCACATTGTAAGTGTTTTTTACAGTGTTAGTCAATCATCCACCATTCATATATTAACTACCATTCACCCTCATATAAAATAATATAAATCAACAGTAGATAATATGCGGATAGTGTAAAAAACTTTATATTGACAGTGCATAAATTTTAAACTTAAAGTTTAATTTATCACTACAATCGGTTGCACATTAAAAGTTTTTTAGCATAAGAAAAATGATATAAATTTTATGACATACTGCCAATCATAACTACATTTAATTGGTAGCAGACTCTTTTTCTCTACCTCTTAAATTTATGGTATATATGTATCAGTGGTTCATTACCTTCACCAGTTGAATACAAAACTGCATTTGTGTTCTAAAAAATGTGTTACTTTATAACTCATTTTTTTATTGGTTGAAAAAATATTAAATAATTAATATTTAATTATTTTTTAATCAATCATAATAAGTGATATATGAAATGATCCATTTTTTTTTTGTAGAGAAGAATTGTTCTAGTAGCATACATAGGAACATGAATGCTATTGTTTGCTTCAACTAGCCCCTTGACCTTTTCTTTCTAAATTTCCAGGACACCCTTTCCTTTTCTGTAATAAATACAAAGTGAATCGCCAATACGTGTTTATCCAATTAATTGAAAAATTCTTGGTCACTTCAACATGAAGTGTCCTATTTGATCACTGAACTAATTTGTATTTAAAAAGAAATACACATACACAGTGAATAAGGAAAGAAAATATCACCGTACTCTAAAAAAAAAAGTTTTACCATGAATTTAAAATATATGCATTGGTACACTTTCAACACATTATTTACATTAATTTGTAATATTTTGTTTAAAAGTCAATAATAACTAATATATGAATGATGGAGATTTACTGACAATGTAAAAATTACTTTCACTTAAATTATTAAATGCACCTATTTTTTCCATCCACTTACATATTGCTAGAGACATTCAATTCACTGTTACATGGTATCCATTCGTTATTCTTCACCAACTTTAGATCAATATTTATTACACTATTACTAATATATATTTATCTTCCCAACTTTGAATTATCTGTGTTTTTAATGCAGGTCAAAACCAACTTTACCCTGCAGATGAACAACTTAGCAGCAACAAAGTACTATTGTATCGATTATAAAATTTCACTAAATTTAAAGATACACCAAAATGTCAAGTATTTGTTTTAGTGATAATTGTTAGAGATACAATTGTTAGAGATACAATCATTCATTCCAAAATAAATTAGTTTCAAACACAAATGATTATAATGAGACATAATTCGTTACAAAAAATAAACGACAACTTAGTGGCAGAAACATATAAAGGAAATGGGTGAATATAAATTTTGGTAGCCAATTCTCCTGTCCACTCCATTTTTATTTTAACTTATTCATTTTTATTTTAAAATTGAATACGTAAGATTTGATTTATAACATAAGGTTTTTCATGAAAAAATGTAACTCAAAAAGGCAAAGTTTAATAAATTCGACTACATTGTGGAAAATGTACAAACTTCCTAGCGACGGCTCCAATTATTAGCATAAACACAAAGGAGTCCAAAATTTACAGCATCTCCAAAAGGATTCTCAAACATCAGAGAGCCCTTCAAAAATCCCTTCACCAAAAATACTTCAATACTGTTAAACAAAATCTAAGCCTATTGAAAATAAAAATAAATACCATAAACTCTGCAACCACCGCGAAGGGGTATAAAAAGGAGGGTAAAATTGCGATAATGGAATATTCGATGGGTAATGTGGTCATTTCGAACAAAGAAAACGACATCGCATCACCGCATGGAGAACCATGACACGAGTTCACGACCGATACGAGCCTCCGTGTGAGCCACGCGCTCGTCAGAGATAAGCGATGAGCGGCAGAGCGGGCAGTTGAAGTTGAGGTGACGGAGCCAGCCGTCGAAGCATCGGCTGTGGAAAACATGGCGGCAGGGAAGCATGCGAACCTGGTCGCCGTCGTTGAAAGTGTTCTGGCAGAAGACGCAGTCGTTGTTGCTGTTGTGACCGTCAGCGGCGGAGGTGGAATAAGTGTAGAAGAAGTGGTTGTTAAGGGAGAGTTGATCGGAGAGGATGATGAGACCGGCGAGGCCGGATCCGACGGCGGAGAAGAAGCCGTCGTGGACGATCTGATCGGTACGGAATCTGGAGAGTCCAAGGGATTGGAAGAGGGTAAAGAGAAATGAACGGAGGTAGTTGAAGTAAATAGCGATTTGGGCTAATAGAAGAAGTGGAATCGAACCAGACGACACGTCGTTTAGCTGGTTTTGTAAACCCATCTTTTTTCTATGTGAAATTGTGAATGGTGGATGTGGTTTGAGAGAGAATTAAGAGGTTCTCTTGCAGTTATAAGAAGGGCTTTTTTTTTAAAGTGAATGTGAGGAAGCTGAGAGAGATGGGTGGATTAAATTAAAACACGTTGAAGATTTAATTTTTTGTTTTAATATTCATAAAATAAAATGTTTTTAGGTGAGTTGGGTGGTGTTTCTCAGAGACCTTTATAAAATCTGTATCGACAAAGTTATTACAATAGACGTTTACATTTAGATTCTAACCAGAAAATATATATTTTGTTTCACAATACATGTCATGAGTTTTGATTAATTAAAAAAGTATTTGATAATTATTTTATCAATTAATGCTGATGACACATGAAGTAATTATTGAGTAAGACCTCATTTTTACCAATTAAATCAATATAATATTATATTCCTTAATTGGTGATGGTATTGATTAATATTTTCCATAAATGATTTATCCTTGATTAGTGATAGCTAAGCTCTTTTAACTCAATTTTTGTTCATAAAAATATATTTTAAACATTACTTGAGGAATTGAATTCCTTATCATTAATATTTTATATTACAATTTTTAGTTACTAAAATATTATAAATAAATTCTAATGTTTCCTTTAAAAATTTAATATTTGAAGTAGTGTAAAGTTTCTTTGAGTATATTTTGTCATCTTCTCTATATCGCGCATCATATTATCATGTTAGAACTAATTCATTGAGCATAAGACTCACTTTCTAGTTTCTATATTATTACCAAGTTCTCTCCCTACCATTAAGCACACACCATTTGGATAAAGTTTTTTGAAGCTAACTGAATATACTAAAAATAAAATTGAATGAATTCTTCTAGAATCTGGGTGGCGAAATCGAAGTGTGAACGATAGGTTTTCTTTATGTTCTCAAAATCTTCCTATATGGCAGTTGGAATTAGTACATATTTGTTTTCCACAGTTTCTGTCACACTCTATATGTCACGAGTTTGTGATTGATCAGAAAATATATTTAAGTTAAAATTTAATTATTAAATATTTTTATGACCAATTATAAACACATAATATATGGAGTGAGACAGTAGATGTGCTCCCACTTCTTGTATGCTTTGTTTGGAAGAGGTGATTTAAGAAGGAAAGAGAAAAGGAGAAAAGAATTTAAGTATTTCTCTCATTTGGTACAAGGGGCGAATAAGGAGGAGGGAGAAAAAATTATGTGGGTCCTACATAAAAACTCTTATCTCTTATGAGAATTGAATGCGTTGTCTTTTGTTTTTACAATTTTGCTCATTTTTATCTTGTTTATCATTTTTCTTTTTTATCTTTAACATGTTTAATAATTAATATAAAATTATCTTTTTTTATATATTTTTAAACACTTTAATTAAATCTATATATTTAATTGTTGTTATAAATTATATATTTAATAATAATATTATATTTATTAATATTTTAAACAAAAAATTATTTTTAATTTATAATGAAAATTATTATTAATGTGACTAAAGGCATTATTGTCCATTTATAGGTGGAAATGTAAAGTTCTACTCTCTCTATCTTCTTTTTCTTTTCTACCAAACAACTCACAATTCTACTTTTTCTTTCATCATTTTCTTTCTTCTTATATTCTTTCTCACCTCTTTCTTTCTTCTTAACTTCTTCTCACTTCTTCTCTACAGCCAAAGGAAGGCGTAGTGTTTCCAAAGGGCTTAAGGACCCCAACATTATGAGGCTGTCGTCAAGGCCTTTCTTTATACGGGAATATTAAAATTGAGTTTAGAATATTAAAATTGTTGTGTGTGTACACTGTAGAATATTCAAATTGAGTTTTAATATTAATTTAATACAGTAAATAAGATTTATCATACTTAATAAATAATTGAGTTTTTCAAATGTAATGTTAGAGATTTGATCATGGTGTATATAAAAAAGGTTTGTGGGTGAAGTAAAACTTCATTTCGATGAACGTTATTTTTTATTAGGAAAAACTTAAACTAATTGTTTTCTTAGTGAGAGGATACCTTCCAAAATATTAATATGATTATTGTTGTGTTTTATGGCTAAAATTTCGGGCATGACCTTGTATGATTATGGTTATGATATATGATAATATAAAAATGGGCAAATATTGCAAATGGACATGTGATTCTTATTTCATAAATTGAACAAATTATACTTTTTTTCCCGATGCATAGAACAAATTATACTTTAAAACATGAAAATGTGGACATAATTTTTTCACATTTCTTAAACTTGAGCACATTTAAAACAAAGCCTATTATACATACATTAAATTATGCTTTATTACAATATTATTTATAATAAAGCCTATTGTATAGACTTTATTTTAAGAGTTAATTACAGTGAAATTACACAAATTATCACTCACTTTTCTACACATACACAAATCTCCCATAGTTTTTATATTTTCATATTACACTGACCACCCCTGCATAAGAAATAAATATAATCTTTTAAACAAAAAAATGTGATAAATGCAATTAAGTTAAACAAAACATGGTATATTGTAAGTAAAAATTCAAATAATATACAAATTAATATATCTTTATTATTTTTTGTTACAAAATGCATCAACAATTATAAAGATATATTGTTTAAATTGCTCTTATACTATAACGTAATGAACAAAAAATAATAAAGAGATATTCACTCATATATTATTTGGATTTGTCTCCACAATAAATCATGTTTTGCTTAACTTAATTGCATTTATCACATTTTTTGTTCAAAAAATTACACTTTTTTCTTATGCAGTGGTAGTCAGCGTAATGAAAGTATAAAAAATGATGGAGATTTATATAGGGGTAGAAAAATGATGGATAATTTGTGTAATTTCATTAAGACTCATGAGGTGTCACCGTAATTTTACTCTTATTTTAAATTTAAGTTTTTCAAATGTTTAAATCTTATATTTTATAAAAATGCGTCAGATCATACTATATCTTAAATAGATCTGGTCATAAATGATTGTGGATGGATCTGACCTATTCCTACCTCTATTGATGAGGTTAATCAAGCTTGTGTATTAGTTTTGTGAATTTAACATAAGTAATTTAAGGGTGTTTTGTCTAGTTTGGAGTTAGAAATCAGAAATAATATATTTACTAATTAATTAAAACACATTAATTAAGAGAACGTAAGCAATTTATAACATTTAAAATAGTGCCCAAACCAATGTTAGAAGAATCAGACCGTACTAGGTCATTTGATCAATTTGACCACTGACTAGACTTGAAAATGACTCTTATTTGTAGTTTTAACCGAATGAGAGTTGAACCACTTTAAACCTCGAATATTCTGGTTCGACCGTGTTAAACCCGATTAAATCGAAATAACTCGGAAATATATTTTATTTCAATACTCTAATATTTTATTTTACTCTAGTCCAAAAAGATATTGAGAGTTGTTATTTCAATATAATTATACATAATAATTAATTATATAAAATTTTATACTTATATAATTATATATTTGTTGATAAAAAAATATTAATTGTATATTAAATCACATGGTCAAACTGGACGGTTTAACCACTTAAATCAATTAAACCTGATATGAGACCTCTTCCAATTTGACGTTCAGCTCAGATTTTGTAACATTGGCCCAAACACATATTTTGCAAGATCTGACAACTTATGTTCAACTCTAACAAAATTATAATAGTAATTTTTTTAGCAGTAGTTATAATTTGATAAAGGATAATAATGAAGTTAAGGAATCATATAATAGTAAAATTTACAATATTAAAGATTTTAGAACTAGTTATAATAGTATAACTCATCCACATTGATCCAAAACTACGCCGTCTAATGAGATTCGTATGTGTCGACAACACTAATAGTGGCTTAAAACAAGTCTTTGCTGAACCAACTTGTTTATAGAGAAATATGAATGAATAAAGTGGAGCATGAATTATCAATAACAATACGTTGGTCTGGTAATATTAGGTCTCGTTAGATCTCCAATGTCGAAAGTTTAATTTTGGAAGCAACATTTATTCAAAGAGACAACTCCAAACTCCAAAAGGGAGTAGTTTCATACCCACAAAGGTAAGAAAATACCCTTGATAATATCAAAAAAATTAAGCATGAAATAAATGAAGTAGATTTGAACAAAATTTGACTAAAATAATATCATTAATGTATATTATAAACTAAATTACAAATAAAAAATAGAAGGTGAAAATAATTAATAAATAAAGATGTAATTGTAAAATAAAATTAAATGTGTATTGAGTTTTAAATAAAATAGAATAAGGTTAAAAAAATAAAAGATCAAATAATATTAAATTGGCTAATAAAACAATAGATTGATTATTAGACTTGAATACTTGATATCTATTATGAAGGGCGGCAGGTTGGGGTATATATTTGTTGTCATACTTTTGTATGACTTTATGTATTATCAATTTTCATTAGTTGAAAAAAATTATTTAAATTAAAATTATTAATTTTTTTTACTAATTATAATTTATAGCACATAAAATAACATAAACCAGCGAGACAACAAATACCTTGATAGCATGGTTAAATGAGGGTCCTCCTATTTTGATAGGCCCATCTTATATTGTGGATGATCCTAATCTCTTCCCACCATGAGAGCAATTACTTCAATTATTAGCTGCCATAATTATCCACATTTATTTATTTATGCTCTAAATTAGCCTCCTTTATTAATATAATAGTAAGTTAATAACCCTCTCTAAACATCTTGCTTAGGCTGGTTCATGTATATAAGTCAAGTTTGGAATCGCAAATATGGTTTAGGTACACCAACCATATCCTAATAACCTTTTTTTAACTATTTCTTTTGTGTCCAATCACCTCGAAATGCTATATATATATAGCCATGTAGGCCTCTTTTCTACAGAAAAAGTACTCTTAATATACTTAAAATCACACTTTACTTTTTAATAGCCGCAACACAACTAAATGGAGGAAGGTAAGAAACGGATAATGTTCCAACTTCCAAATATAATAAGATAAAAAGATATATATACAAATAATATTAAAAAAATAATATTATTATTGTATTATTCATAATTCATCTTTAATTATTACTGACTTATTAAAAAAATTAATTCAAATAAATGCATATTATATATACATTTATAGACGTCAATGCATAGATTTAACATTCATATAATGATCCTCTAATTGCTCCACCCTCTTTGCATTTATTAAGTAACTTATGGTGCTTCCAATTACAAAACATAATCCACACAAGCAAGTCAGAATAATATGAGCAAAAATTCTTCCAAGAAATAAATATTTGATTTTTCTTATATTTTTAATAATAAAGTGTTATTTCATTATATATAAAAGGATAAAAATATTTACCATGTTATTATTTATTAGTTTTTTTATAGTACTTGTCTCTAACGAAGAAATTCTAAGGTGATGCTTCCTCAAATTAATGTATTAACAATTTATCAAATATTTTTTTGGGCTTAAAATAATAAGATATAGTTTTACTAGTAGAAAATATTAGCTATTTACATACTGTTTTTAAAACCTAAAATAAATTCTTTTAACCTTATGCATTGAAGAGTTGGGATTGAATTTGGGTTGAAGATGACCACCGCAAATGACAAGGACACCAAGAAATGTTTGCTTTCAAGATGGCTGACAATAGATTATTGAGTAGGTATTATTACAAGGACAATATCAAATATTAAATGGAAAATGATTACCATATGCATAGAGTAAAAGTTTAGAAGAGTGTGATATTGATAATATAAACTTTGTTAGGAAGCTTCAGGAAATGTTATGATAAAAAATTCCATTTACATGTATAATCAGTTAGTGGAGAGTCCAGAAGATTCTTAAAATATTAAATAGAGGACTTTGTCAAAGGATCGTACAGATATCGTCGGGTTACGATTAATAAAAGAGTTGAAAATCTATACATCATATTATTAATTTATTTGAAAGTGAATAATTAATAGGTAGAGATACTGACAGTGTAAAAAATACTCACATATTAGAGCTACAAAATGAGCTAAGAATTATGAAATAAAAACGTTAACATCGGTTACGACAGGTGTGTTACTCAGATACCTTTATGATTAAGACTGATGAATAAACAACACTGTATCTATTCAAATAAAAACAGTGGAGGGAGTTTCAAGTTTCAACAGGATGTTTGAGGACAATACTAGCCTATCTTTTAAAGACTTTGTAAAGGGCATGATAGTATATAGATTTATATATGGACTTTATTTAACGGGCCTTACATTCTACTCATATAATGTTGGTTTTTGTAATGGGCTTAATTTAGATTCCTAAAGCCTCAATTTTTTAAGGGCCAGCCTCAATTAAGCTCTTATATATTAGTTTTTTTCTTCTAAACATGCATTACTATATGTTTCACTCATAGTGAAAACATAAAAACAAATGAACCCCATTCTAACAATAAATAAAATAAAAATATACGGCCTTATTTTTAATGGTCTATTCAGCCGACAATATAGATACAAAGACAATTATCAGTGTAATTAAGGAACTTGGCTATCTATCAAATATGTTGTAGAAGTGTTTAATACAAAAAACAGTATATATACATCCCCTATTTATATATATTTTTACACTATTGTATCTATGTGAAAAAAATAATGGTCCAATGGTTTTATAACTAATAGGTCTAGTGGTCTTATGGACTAAAACTTTTATGAAGAAAATATGCATAATCAATTGAGAAACAACTCAATTTTAAATTTTAATTTTAAAATTAAAATAACATTTTATTTTTATTAAGAAACTAAATTGTTTTGAACATAGTGTATTTTGGTTTAGTATGTCGAAATGAGCAGGTCGATATTACATATACATGAAATTTTTTAACACATTTCTTTTGGAGAAAAAAACAAAAAAAATCAAGTTAATTAAACAGTGCCCATCATCAGGGCCGCAAGCCAAGGCTACAGAATTGTTTTCTTATTCTGTAAATAAAAGCCAGCTCAGATGAAATTGGATATAAAAATGGAAAATAATAATCCTACAAATTCTCCTACTAGAAAAAAATGTGACATATACAATAATATATTATTTTATTATTAATGATTAATTTATAAGTGATATATATTACTTTTTCTTGCAAATATAATAATTTAAAGATGATTTAACAGGAGCTTACATTTCCTATATAGTATATACAAATAGAGGTGACATAACCTTAGAAGGGGATTTGATGCATGTGACTGAGACATTTATATTGGCGGTGAAATGGCTAAGGTTCAATGACCCTTAACAACAGATTTCTTTCCCAAGGCCATTTCTTCATGTTACAAACTTATTTAAACATAAAACTCTCCTTTAAAATATTTCCCCGGATCATGAGCTTAAAGAAACACAATCAAAAGCTTTTAAAAAATCCATGTTTCTGCCACCGTCTCGAAGTAAACATAACTGTGATTGAATATGTCGGATCAATGTTTATCGTATAGTACTATTTTCGGTGAAAATTTTATTTTCTCATTATATGCTTATTAAATTATTTTTATTTTATAACTTTTAACTTTTTTACTTATTTTTATATGTTTTTATTAGTTGTAACGCTTTAATTAGATGAATGTTGAAATGAGACATTGATTTAGTTGTCGGGGTATGCGTTTAAATTAGGTAGAAAATTTAAAAAATAATTGAATCTGAGGCATTAGTATGAGACAGGGTGGGTAGGGGTCTGTATGACCCGCCGTTTCAGTGTCCCTAATGCTTCCATTAGAAAACATTTGAACCTTATTAAACAAGAACAGAGAAAACAAAATATCAATCAATGTTGGGTATTTGAGAGAAAATATTACAAGTGTGGACTGAGTTTTGGTTGTTTTGTTGTCTGAACCTCTAACCAACGTTCTTTATGTGGTTTTATTTGTGACCTTAATTTAAACTTTAATCAAAATGACTTGTAATTACGTGCTAGTGCACTTGAGGTCGTAGCTTGTTGTTGAATACGGATTATCTTCGGTACTAGATAGAGAAGTGTTTGAAATCCCTTTTATTGTTATGGTAAAATTGTTATTTCATCATATTGAAAATAATAGATTACATGTTGGATAGTCCTTTATTATTTTTGAAACATTTGTCGCCATTTAGTTTGTAATTAACCATGTCGCATTAGTGTATGGTGACTCTTGTCTAGCACTCGTGCCTTCTTTGTGCCATACTAACATGTCCCCCTTATGTTTGTGAGGCTAGAACTAGAAATAAATAATTGTTATAACTATTATATTATATGTTGTTTTAACTACTATAATGTAATTGTTCCTACCCGGCGAACTGAAGAGTCCTATGCTTGGTCGCTGAGGTAGGCCCCGCGTGTTGGGACCACCAGAGTTGACCTGAGAGACAACATACCTTCCGTACCTTACCAACCCACCTGCCAGCACAGCAGACAGACAGGTTGCAGAACGGCTACCAAACCAATCACAGGCTAGAAGACAAGAATGACACAGTGTACGGTCCTGGCAGACCGCCTGACACGGGAAAAGCAACTCCCGAAAATACCTTTGGTCGGCCACGCGTCGCACCACCAGCCAAGAACCTAATGTCCACTCTCTCTTCTATAAATAGGATCTCTACCAACAGGAAGTATCTTAATCTCTTCACTCTTTAACATTACTCATTCTATTGCTCTCTTCATTATTCTCACACTCTCATTCACTTAGTTCATACACTGACTTGATCGTCGGAGAACCTTTTCAGGTACCTCCACCGGCGGGTCCAGCTCTCCTACTTCATCCTGCTACTTTGACGACTGTCCTCTTCTCCTTCCTCAGAGCAGCTGATCAACCATTGTCCGTACCTTGTGTTCTAGCAAAGAACAGTAATATTTATCTATTGATATTGTAAAATTTATACATATTTAATATATTATTTATTTTTATTATTACTTATATCTAAAATTCGATGATAATTAAGTATAAATAATAGATGATACAATAACAAATTAAAAATCTCTTACATTAATAAAATAAATATATAGTTATTTTTATTTTGTGTTAAATTGTTATTGGCGACAATCACGTTGGACTTAGTGCTGGATACCAACTAATAATCTGTAGTGTCAAAGAGAGTATGTATCTTAGTTGGATTTGATTAAATAAGGATTTAAGTAAATTAATAAATCTTAACTCCATAATATTTGTTTTCAACTTTATAAGTTTTTACTTGCTAACATTTGTAATCAGATCAATTATAATAAGATTTTGGTGCAGGACTACTGGACAGACCGAAAGAGTAATTGTTCAAGTAAATCAGGATAAAACATTTGTGCTCTTTTACACTTACATTAACCCTTTATTAACTGATTATTATTTATAACCAAAAGGGTATTTTTAACCTATATCTATCTAACCAAAGGGTATTTTTAACAAATTGTTTAAAAACAATCTCATCATTAGTTTGGGTTTTGAACTTAAAAATATTTAATTTAAACAAGTCAACTTGTTTGTATTTACACTTAAGTCTCTGAACTTTGGTAAGTGAGCAATTTTTAAAAAAATCAATACCTTCTAACAAAAACAACTTCAACTTTTATTTCCATCTATCTAATACATTATTCCTCTCGATTCCAACAAAATTTTGTTAAGAACAATCACAGGAGTCAAAATTTCATCATTATGATGACTTTTTGTAATATTTGTAAACTAAAAGTATGCCTTTATTGCATCGAGCTTATCTAACCAAAGAATACTGGTTGATATATTGACAAAATCCCTGTGGTTGTTCAAAATCCTATCCCATTTTGGTGGAAATCTCTTTCTCAAGCTTCAATCCAAGGAGGTCAAAGGAATCAATTGTCTACAATAATTAAAAAACAAAGCAATTTACGTCATCGTCACCATATTCAAAAGTTTGTCCATCTATTTAACAAAGCATGAAGATTTCGTGAGATCCCTTGGGTTATGCAGGTCACTTGTTTAACATATTAGAGCGAAAATACATTTATATTATTGGCAAAATATCAACATTTGTCTCTTAAGTTAGTTGTATAACTATTGTTTAGCTTTAGATCTCATAGAAAGTGAGCTATTTTTCACCATATATATAAATGATTAATAATATATATTATTTCATTATCAAATTACATATCCAAAATGATAAATAATATTAATTTTTTATTTAAATGGAGTATGTATTATATTTATTAGGTTTAGTGTCGATATTGGATTTAAAAGATAGTCCAGTCAACATTTGAGGTGGAATTAAACTCCGTATTTAGGATTGAATTTGAATTTGAATTCAAAAAATAATGAGACCAACAGAGTTCATAACTTCATATCCTATCCATCATGTTAATAAGTGAAAAAGATATCATCCCTTAGACAATCATCCATATAAAAACATTGAAATTAAAAAACATTGACGGTCAAATGAGAAAAATGGGAAAAAGCATGAAGATTGAAGAAGATCTTCACATGCATGCGCAACATTTAAGAGTCAAAGCACTAGCCGGATAAAGGCTCTTATTGCTTAGCAAAGAACTAGCTCCACCATGATTTAATTTGGGTTGACCATTGGCTCCACATAAAATTAAACAACAACTATTGTTTATTATTGGAGAGACAAATACTTATTTTTTTTATATTTTCAATGCCAAAAATATTATTTCATTATATATAAAAAGATAAAAATAAATCATATTGTTTTTCTCTTTATTTTTATATTACTTGACACTTCATTATCCTTGGTCCAAGAAAGTAGTTTCAAATGATGGAGTTGATGCTTGTTAATTATTACAATCGGAGGATAAAGTGTGTTCAAAGATTGATTATGATGGTCTTAATTATATAAGTGAGAGACTTAGGACTGTTCCAGTTAAAGCAATTTTCTACCTAGCTAATTGAGACACAACAAATGTTAATCGGTTATTATATATTTTTCTATGAAGATGGGATCTAAACAGTGAAATATGCATGCTGCCTTGTAATTGAAATATATATGAAAGGGTAAAAGCTATAGTTAAGATTCCTTCATCCGATCGAGAAAGATCACGTGTTAACTAGAGTAAAGATATGATGACCTAATACATCAATTCAAAACACTGTATCTGGCGGAGTATAAAGCCTAGCGTATAATTGTGCAAACTTCTTTACGCGAGGTTCATGTTCAAGTAACAGTTAACAACCATTCACCCTTCTATTTAAAAAAGGATTAGTACTATTTTAAAGGAACATCATATATATTCATACAAATCTCCCCTCCACCGAAAAAAAGTAATACATGTCACAAATATTTATTAATGATTGATTTACAAGTAATATATATCATTTATTTCTTGTGAATAGAATAATATATAGCTACTCTATTTCAAAACATTATTATTTTATATATGATATAAGATAAGATAGGTACCTGGTTTGGTTTTGACATTTTCTGGACTCTATGGTGGAAAAAAAACAATTTATAACATCAAAGTTTGATTAAAAATAACAATTTACAAATTTTAAATTTTAAGAAAAATACTGCTAATGTTTCCACCACTATATACAAGACAAGGACTTCCCCAAAATACTGCGAGTGTCTCCACCACCATTACAAGACAATCCCTACCAAAAGAGTCTCACACAAGATATAATAGTTTATAAGTTAATCATTAAAGTGACACTATAAACTCTAAAAGAACTATTATATAAGGTTTACATCATATAATTCCAAAATAAACATAATACCTTTAATTTGTTGCGTTAAGGGAAGGCTCAAATGTAAGTAGGGTAATGGGTATTGTTATGACCAAGAAAGCACTACACCCGATTGAGAAATTGGATGGTAGTTGTGTGAAGCATAAGATGTTTTGATGTTGGAACTAGAAAGTGTGGCTTACTTATGTTTCACTTCCCTTCTTTGGTATTCAGATTTACAGTGCACTTTGAAAGACAGTGATATTAATTTGTGTTGCTTGTTTGATGATGCTCCCTCACCTAGGCAAGGGTAGTATAGCATGTGGTGCAAAAGCAAAGAAAACAAGAAATACCAAAGCCTATGTTATCTATTTTTACGTGGCCAAGGCTAAATGCAATTTTCAAATTAATGATTTTTTAATGCTAGCTCCATAAAGAACCAGCATGCTCTGTTCACAAAATCTCTTCTCCTCTTATCTCGTACTAATTATATCGTACTAAATAATATCAAAATGTTCTTTTCAAGTATGTAGCAATTTTCTACTTTCTAGTAGACTGTGACATAATTAGACATAAAATATGGGATATTGATCCCATTCCATAAAGATCAACAGTACTAAAAGGACTGACAAAGATCCAGTCCGGTACTAATTGTGGCAAATGCCACAATACATACCCTTTTGTGATCATGCATGATTATCCAAATTTAGCTTGAAAAAAAATACTCAAAAGCATTATAACAGAGTTGGGACTGTAGCTAGCCAAATCCAACCGAAGAGTGAACCTTTATGGATTGGGATAAAACTAATTTAATCCACAACTTTGAATTGTAATAATGCTGTTAAAGTGAAATAGAACTAATTGATTCAAATAAGTCAAATAAGTAGTAGCAAAGTAACAAAAATAATTAACAATCACACATATAAAACAAACGAAATAAGCCTTTTGATAAATGACATTGCATTGTTAAGCTTAATCAGTATGTGGCACTAGTTTCTCTATAAACGAAACTAAACCATAAATTATTGAGAAAGTCAGATAAAAACAAACATACACAACCTTTGACAAGTGACCAAACATTGCTAATATCCCATTCCTTAAAAAAATAATGTTGTCTAGGACCATAGATATTTTTTCTATTACTAGGTGGCACAACTCGTTTTTTTTTAACATTCAACATAACTATTCTAAGGAATCACTAAAATAAATTGGAGCATCATTGCTCTTGTTTAAGAAAAAAGATCTAGTCTTGAAACTAAATCAACCGTAAAAAAATTGTTGCCAATTTTTTCATTTAATGGGAAGGGGAGTGAGCAAAAATATCACAATTTGAACTTTGGAGCTTAAACTTAAAATAAAAAAAAATCATTACCCAGAATTAATTCTTACAACCTCATTTAAATGAGATAGAGATAACCTATCCCAAATATTGTCTCATTTTCTATTTTTAGTTAATCAAAATGTTACTTTTTATTATTTTTTATTTTTAAAAAAATTTCTTTATTCATATGTTAATATATTATGGACTCATAAGATAGATTGAAACACTATTAAAAACATGTTATCCTCTTCATCCAAATGCTCCATCGCTCAAAAGTTGAACCTTTTGAGATGCTTTATAGGCCATACTCACATGAATGTTAGCAAACAGTGTTGTACGATAGTTGCATCATACCTACACAAGCACCAAAGCAAAAACCAAAATGGGTAGGACTTCTTTTTCTATTAACATTGTATCATCCTCAAATACTTCCAAAGGACACACCTATTTGAAATGACATCAACATCTTTGCACCTCAAAAGGGTCCTATCTGACAGCTTAATCAATATTCCCCCCACATTGATCATATATACTATGGCATATGGATTTTATTCCCACTCCCCCATTTCGCTTTCATATTGCCTAATTATTTAGGTTAATAAACATATGCAACTGTATGAAACTGGAACATAATCAAAAGAAGACACTGACATAATGTATGGTGTAGTTATAGCCATTAGGTGCTAAAATTGTTGACTAGGGTCACAATCATGTGCTGAAAAATGGGTAATTTAGAACCTGCACATTGTTCATGTATTATTATGAGGAACTGCAAAATCGGACACACAGAGACCAAAAACATGTCTGTGTCATATGCTTGAAGCGACCTATGTGTTTTACTAATCCAGTGTCTGCACGTGAAAGAAGCCATTTGTTGGGTTGGAAACTCCATTGTTCCCAAATTATCAGGAAAGTCGAAACTGTGATACAATACTACACATTATATATTCTTACATGTGTATGTTGCATACGTCTAATCATAGTTTAATCACGTTTATGATCTGACTAATTAATTTCAATTGGTTTAAAGGGTGTGGATTTTCCTAGATCCATTTCTAATATTAGTTATGGGCTTTGATCATTGAGTCAGGTCAATGCATAGTTAAAATTATGACACATGATAGAAATAAAATTTTAAAATCTAGATTTTCATTTTTAGTTAAATTTAATTTTTTTTAAAGACTTTTTCCCTCTCACATGCTAAGCATAGGAGAGTCAATAATGGAGATGAATCTATTTCTTGATCATTACCAGAGCTTAAATATAAATAAATGTAAATTTGATTGGGTAAAACTTTGGGGAAAGAAGAATTTTACATTTTTATAGTTGATAATAATAAAAAATAAATAATATGCCATGAGATGCTAGCTAATATATTAGGTGAAGATTCTATAATTATAATATTTGTATGTTAATATATTTCAAATATATACAATCTATTTCAAATCAATAATAACAACAATTGTAAATTAATTTGTTTTTACTTTTTAGTAGAACTGAGTATTTGATGTTATGAATGTCTATATTCACATTTGGAACGCTGTAGTCAACACCTCCTCTTAAAACATGTCAAATATATGAATGTTTATATTCTTAGTTATGTGGAGCTAGATTGAGCTTATATGTAAAAGGCTTGAGGCTCAAATTTGATAAGGAAACATGTGATTTGTGTATTGAAGATAATACAAATACAATTGATGTTTAAAGATCATAGACTTGATTGCACCATACACTTCTTAAAAAACTAGATAACACTTCATTAGGTTTTATGTGAGCATTATGGCCATAGATTATACTAGTCGACAACAACATTTTTTTAAGGATCGATTTAGTTCGCTGAAATTTTTTTAAGGACAATTTTAGCCTATTTCATTTTAGTCTGAAATGGTTAAGGAATAGTCAAAAACAACATTATTTTGGCCCTTTTTATTTGAAAAAAAAACTTGCATGTTGGAATTTCGTTTATATACAGCCACAAGAGATATCAGGTAGAAGAAACTTTGAATTAATTAACCAGTAGAAAAGAGAGAGAACTAACTCACTACATGTTAATAAGTTTTAGAGAATAAATGGTGATTTATTTTTCTTTAGGGGCTAAAGTTTGTCATCTTAAGATAATTTGTAACAGCTTTACTTAATAAACTTATTTGACCAAATATAAACCAAGTGTAGGTGTTTGGTAAAAGTAGTTTATTTCAACAAGTCATTATGCTTAACGTAGTTTATCTTATTTTACACATGTTAGATAGTTTAGCGTTAATCTTACCAAAACGATTTTGATTCAAATAGCTAGTTTTTGAGCTCTCAAATTCAATCAAAGACTTAGAAACTTCAATGTAGCTTATAAAATTTCATCTAAATTATAAGGTAGTTGTATCCAATATAGTTGAAAACATAAACGAAGGAAGAAAATAAGGAGTAGTGATAAACGCTAAAAATATATTTTCTACTTGATGCTTCAATTATAAAGTTGTTGGGCGGGCATAATTGTGAAATAAAACAAATGTTCATAATTTTTTGGTCTATGATACAATTTTTATGTCCCAACAAAATGTTTGTCATTATTAATCACACATATCTTAAAACATCTTCAATTTTATATAAGAGAATAGATACACAACTAATATTTAAAGATCGTAGACACGATTGCGCAAAACAAGATAACATATTAAAACTAACTTTTAAACCACAATAAAAAACAACAACCTAAAAAGATAAAACAAAACGTAAAATTAACATTTACACGATACAAATGTGTATATGAGTGTCTTACAACTTCATTATTTCGATTCATATGATTTTTGTGGTGAGAACTCGTACTAACCCAATAATAGCCCTGTCAATTACCTTTCTTTATACCAAATGTTACACTATAAAATATTTAATATAACAAGATATTGATCTAATAGTGTAATGTTTCATTAAATCTTCAGGATAACTAGAATGTTAAGGTTTCAATTCCTGAAAGGACAAGAAAAAACTTCTTTAAAAAAAAAAAAACATCATTAATATTACCAAAAGATTTAATATATTAAATTGGGGGCAGAAAGGTCATTTGAGAGGAGAACACAGTGAAAAGATCAAGTCATGAAACCCTGAACATTAAAAATATATTCTCTAATCTTATACTAGATGCTGCAATTCTAGGATTGTTGGAGGGGCATAGTTGTGAAACAAAATAAATGTTGATGGTCCATGAATACATGATAAAATGAGCATCATTCATAATCATTGATATGTATCTCAAAACATCTTCAAATCTATCTTTGACTGTCGTACCTCTCTCTCTCTCTCTCTCTCTCTCTTCCCTTTTCTTCCATCATCACCCTTTGCCTTTTCGTCTCTGTTCCACTCTCAGACTCTGTTATCAAAAACCAATACACACAACATCATCAGATTAATAGAGAGAGAGAAAGAGAAAAAACATAACATAGAAAGAGACACTTTCTACAAAAAAATCTCTCTTTTTTCCCCTCTTTCCCTGTCACTGCCACTGCTAAAAGAAAAAAAAATAATATCTATAAATATTAAATTTCCATCATTCATTCATTCATTAGCAGAAAAGAAAATCAAGCTACCCTTCTTTCTTTCATCTATCTCTCTCTCTATTTTCTTTTGAGCTCTGATTTGACGGCTGTGATCTTCTCGTTTCTCCAATCGTACGGCCAGAGGTTCTGTGTTCTCCCCTTCACGACTCTTTCTCTATCTACGTAAGTATTCTATTCCCTTCTTATGGTATAATATACAAAGAATAAAACGCACACTTCACTTTTTATTATAACTCGCTTTTCCATTACGAATCATGTTCCAATAATATCATTCTCTATGAAAAGTTCTGTGTTTTCGTTTTGGATTCTGCTTTGTTTCAGTTTTCGAATCTAATACCCTCTTTCTCTCATTCAGTGTACGTCCTTTTTTTGTTATTTTTTCTATTTCTTATTTTTCCATTTTGGGTTTCTCTCAATTCTTCTAAATTTCTGTTATTTTTAAAAAAAATTAAATTTTGCCCCACCCCACTTCACTATTCTACTGGATTCTGGTTTCAATAGGTTTTTTTATCACATGCACCGAGACAAAGTTGAATTATGCGTTTTCCTGAATAGGTTTTCTTTGTTTTGACTGCGGATGCCAGATTTAGATCCATCATGATGCTATAACCGTCATTGAAATATGCGCTGTATTGAAAATTTTGAATCATTTTTGTGTAGCTCATGATTGAAATATATTATATATAATTCAACTCTTTGTCAAGTTCTGGTTTAAAGGGTTATCATTGGTTTGCTTAGTTGTGATATGATGCATGTGGGTGTCATCTTATATCTGTAAAGATGCTGGGTTGTACTGCTCTGCTGTTTTCAGGAATGATATGAAGACTTGCATAGTAAAGTAGAGTACTGTTATTTACTGTAGAATGTGAGTAGTTGGGCTCTCAATTAATGATTTTAATGAAAAAGTGTTTTGAGCTCAAATTGTCTACCATGTGTTTACAAAAATTTTGTTAGTTATGTTCTGAACTCAGTAAATTTGGTTTTTTTTTATGTTCTGAGTTTAGTAGATTTATTTTTAATTTTGAAGCCTAAAATGAATGGTTTTGTTTTACAAAAGCACCTTTTGTATATTTTCTTGCATGGTTTTTTTATATTACATGCTGAAGTGTTGAAGGAAATAATACATGTGGTCCAGTGTAGAAAAAAGATATAGATGATTTTGGGTAAAAGCAAACTTCAAACTCTCTACAGCATACAGGTGTATGTTTACATGGACTTCTCTTGTTCTTTCCACTGACAGTTTGTATTTATTATCCATGTATAGAATTTACCATTATACAATGATATATGTGGACTTCTTTTAAGTTGCGTTCATTTTTTGTTCTTAGCTCAATATGTTTCTGTTGTCAATGGAGTGCTCATAACATGTCACTGAACTGTAATTGAACATGGTAACTAGCAATAATCTTGTCTAGTTACATGCTTTTATATTAACGTAGGGTGTGCTTTTAATTATAGAAAACTGAAATGTTTGATGTGCTTCAATTTTATTTCTCATTGTTTTTTTTTTACTGAATTGTGTGATATGATTGTTTTTTTATTTGAATTCAAGTGGATGAACATTTCTGACCCTTTGTTGTACAGGAAACTAGGGGCTCTTTGTATAGAATCAGTAAATGATCTTACTTTTATTTTGATTGTATTTAGAGTAACTTCTCCGGAACAATAAATATGGAGTCCAATGGACACAGAAGAATAAAGAGACATGACTATGTTAATCAAAATGGTAACTTGCATCTGCCAAATGGTGATGATGAACATGATCCTTGGACAGCATGGGCTTACAAGCCTCGAACGATCACGTTGTTGCTTATTGGTGCTTGCTTTCTGATGTGAGTGCTCTGCCTGTTAGACTATTGCTAATTAGTAAGGTGGTGTATTCTTATTAACTTGATTTTTTTTTTCTATTTTGTTGTATTTGCCAGTTGGGCGAGTGGAGCACTTGATCCGGAAAGAGATGCATCTGGTGACCTTGTTACATCCGTTAAAAGGTTTGGTATTTATAGTTTAATCATTTCTCAATGATTTGTTTAACATTTAATTGTTGGCGCACTATGCTAATTGCTAAATGCCCACAAAATTGTTTCTGTGTAGGGGTGTATGGGCAATGATTGCTGTTTTTCTTGCTTATTGTCTGCTGCAAGCTCCTTCCACGTAAGTGATCAAAGTGAATTTATTTTGTATTGTTGGGTACTTTGCATTGACATCTAGTTTTACTGGATGTGCATATTATCTTGTTGCTTTTCTTCTTCCTTATTACAATTCTTTTTTGATTTGAGGGGGGAAGGGACTGAGTATGTGTTTATTCTAGTTTTGAGTTTCAGAGATGATGTTACTTTGAAAGTTTTAATTCCAGATTTATCCTGTAGTATATTTCATCCCTTTGCATGGTTATATGTTTTTTTTATTTCAACCTTTTGATTTTTGGAGAGCAAAATGAGGATCAGTTGCTTCAAGTTTCACATGGAAGATAAGTTACCAGTGAATGCTTCCTTGTGAGGCTGGGGTTTAGGGTGGGAGTGTGAAAGAAATCTGGAACTGTATGAAGAGAAATGAAGTTCCCACATGTTTGATGTTGTTTGAAACAAATTTGGGATAATACTAAGTTCAATGAAAATATAAGTTTGAGGTGATCACTTATTCTCGTGGTAATAGAAATGGTGGTGGAGTGATAGTATGTATAGGTGGAGTTTTAGTTCAACTGAAGTTGTAGAAGTTCATCTTTTAGGATCACTATATATCTATAATATTGTTCTTGTTCTCCTTCAGTGTTCTTATTAGGCCACATCCTGCTATTTGGCGCTTGGTCCACGGGATGGCTGTTGTTTACCTCGTTGCCCTCACATTTTTGCTTTTCCAGGTTGGTTGTCAGATTTTTAATTTGTTGTTCTTATTGTGCACGCCAGTTTGTATATTGAACACATGTAAATTTTGGAGTTAGCACTTATATTTTTATTTGAAACTTAACTTGCAATTTATGATGCACCTTTGCACTAATTTTTGCATGGTTTTTGGACCGCATCTGTTAGCTTCCTCAAATGGCACCATTGACTCTTTTGTATAAGCTCTGCCACTGTTGCTCTGTTATATGTCTTCTGTCTTGTGTAAGTGAATGATTGTGCATCCTCAATCTATTTTTCACAGAAACGTGATGATGCTCGGCAGTTTATGAAGTATCTTCATCCCGATCTTGGTGTTGGTATTTAATCTGACCCTTTTGCTTAAGCTATGAATTGATGGGATATTCATTGCTGAACTGTGTTGTTCTTGAGATTGAAATAGCTTTGTTGGTTGGTTATGGATTAGCTTGTTGCCTTCATTTTCAGAATTCATAATTATTTTGTTTGTTTTAAACAGAGCTTCCAGAAAGATCTTACGGTGCTGATTGCCGCATATATTTAGCTGATAACCCTACAAGCAGGTTTAAGAATGTTTATGTATGATTTCTTCTTTCACAACAAAAACCCATTCTCTCTCAATGTCATTGTTATCTGCTTAATCAATTTTTAATCTAACTTATTGTTAACTTCATTCTTTAGGAGACACTTTTTGATGAGTTTGTTCTAGCTCATATTATTGGGTGGTGGGGGAAGGCTATATTGATTCGTAATCAACCTCTTCTTTGGGTGTTATCAATTGGCTTTGAGATGATGGAGGTTAGTCCTTGATCTGATCCATAGTTTTATTGGCTTTGAAGATAGGTTTTGTTGTGCATTAGTATGTCCTTAAAGATTATTTTGTTTTTGTTTTATATATATCTTCTGCATTGTTTACAAACTTTCCATGTTGGCATCGTCAGCTTACTTTCCGCCACATGTTACCAAATTTCAATGAGTGCTGGTGGGACAGTATTATTCTTGACATCTTGATCTGCAATTGGTTTGGTAAGAGTTTTGATTCCATTTCTTATTTAGCATTTTGGCAACATGCTTGACAGCATGTAATCTAATAGTTTAAAATGACAAAACTTTGTTGTATAACAAATTAAAGATTGCAGTTACAGTCATTGTTTTGATCTTTAATTTGTTTTCAATGAAATTCACTTTGACTTTGAAATTAGAACCAGCTCCTTAAATGCAGAAAGCTTGTAGGACAAACATATGTGGATGTGTCTTATCTGTTTCAAGTTTGAAGGGTATATGGAAAATGTGTTTTTGCACTAACTTTGATGGGAGCTTTTAAAATATTGAACATATGCAAAATTTGAGAATGTTACAATTTGCCTTCAATGGCTTTTGTTTTCAACTTCCATCGAATCAGGCATTTTACATCGAAATTTCAAAGAATTAAAACTAGTAGCTGTACTTTCTGAAGGTTGTCTTTTGTTATTAGGATTAAGGATGATATTAAATCCTATAGTTGTACACTTCATTGATTCCTTCTGGAATTAGAATTGTTAAATCTGATTGTAACATGTTTTACTTGGTTTAATATGCAGGTATCTGGGCTGGAATGCATACTGTTAGGTACTTTGATGGGAAAACATACAAGTGGGTCGGTCTAAGCCGCCAGCCTAATATAATAGGGAAAGTACGTTTTACTGATTATGATTGTTTTTTAGTATATCCCATAATTCTTAAAGCCTTGGTTTCTATCGAAATTGAAGTCACTCTGACCTGTATGATTCTCTGTCTACTAGGTCAATAGCCAGTACTTAATTTCTGATGATTGTTTTCACTAAAATTATTCTTCTTGTAGTCGTGCAATAACTAGTACAATGACTAGAATTTTAGATACGGAGACTGAATGTGATTCTTGTGTTATTCCCAAAACTTTCATTGTTATCAGGTGAAACGAACATTAGGCCAATTCACACCAGCTTATTGGGACAAAGATGAGTGGCATCCATTGCTTGGTCCATGGCGTTTTATTCAAGTGCTTAGTCTTTGTATCGTATTTTTGACAGTAGAACTCAATACATTCTTTTTGAAGTTTTCTCTGTGGATACCTCCACGGAATTCAGTTGTTATATATAGATTGATTTTGTGGTGGCTACTTGCAATTCCAACAATTCGTGAGTATAACTCATACCTTCAAGATAGGTACATTCTCTATGTCTCCTGTCCGACGAGGTCATATTTTCTATTTGAAGATGGAATATTTAATGTTGATGAATGGCAACATTCTAATGAGTTTATTTCGGCTTATGTTCATTCTGAACTTTTTCAGAAAGCCGGTGAAAAAGGTTGGGGCATATTGTTGGCTCTCTCTTGCTATTTGTATTGTTGAACTTCTGATTTGCATAAAGTTTGGACATGGTAGGTCTCTTCTCATCTCTACACATTTGGATTGCATAAAACTTAAGTGCTATTGTCATTAAATAAAACTTAAGTGCTATTGTCATTATTGATAACTTGTTACAGAATAACACTAAAGTCTGTTTCATGTAGGTATTCTATTATTTATGTACTTATGATGTTCTGGTTGTGTTTCATCAGGCTTGTATCCTAAATCAATGCCTCTGTGGCTGGTAATGTTCTGGTCATCTGTTGGAGTGGCTATTCTATCATTTCTGCTATTTTGGACTTGGCAAATCCATCGAAGTCTCGCGAAAAAGAGGCAATGAATTTTTTACCATTGGAGTGCGTTATTCTTTGATTCCTTTCAATTTTTATTGGTATCAATAGCCATACATGGTGTAAATACAATCTACCCCATAATTGTAAATGTCTAAATGGTGTTATTATTCTTCTATGGCAGTGAATGATAGTTTCTTTGAGCGGCAAATATTAGTTTCAGCTTGTAGAGCAATGTACTACTACTTATGAGGCTTCTGAATAGGTTTCAATCTTTAGAAAATATGTCAATTTCTTCCTTTACATGTTGCCTTTGAATGAATTATTCTTAAACATGTAATCCCAGCATTTGATTACACATGTGTTTATTGTTTTCTGTATCTTAACTTGCTCCACAAATTGCTGAATGATGTTGGTTCATAGAATGTGTCAAATCCTAGTATAATCACTATAATGCTTTTGCCTCATAATCTGGAGGTTGATATTGACATTAGTTTAATTGTACCACTTTCTGGAGGTTCAAACTTTTGCTTCATTATTATTGATAACATAAAAATCAATAGTCATTAAATTTATAGTCTCTTTGGCTCTCTAATACCAAATATTATCCATCAATGTTGTTCTATGATTTGGATATCAAAGCATGTTCTACTTAGACGAATAAAGCATTTCTTTGGGCATATAGATGAAAAATATTCCAAATTAAAATATCAAACCAATTTGTTTGATAAAGAACTAAATATTTAACACTCAATCAGTCCATAGTCTTACAAAGAAGCCATCTGCAGAGACAATCCCAAAGCCGTCCAGAATAAGAATCATAAGCCTAAGTTATAGGTGAATATCATGGATATGATATTACTATGTTTAAAATATAGAGTTGTAAATAATATGAATACACTAATTGTATAACTATTCTTTACGCTATTAGCGGATCATTCATTATTCATATTTTAACTATCATTGACTTTAAAACCAAAGTAATACAAATTAATGTAAAGATATGGTGACAATGTAAAAAGTTTTACACTACTCGGTGCATAGATTTTAAACTATTTTTGGTTAATTAGTAGTTCCCATGTTCAACTTCTTGATCATACCATGGTCTACTACACATTTTGTGAAACTTAATATTTTTCTGCCATAAAATCTCAATAATAATTAGTTTACATCTTACAAAGATATTCTTAACAATTATGTACCACCAACAAAGACTGTTTGATTTTCATTTACTATGTTTAATAGTAATTCAATCTTGGGTATAAATGCTTGGATTTACGATTGTATATTCCATTTATGAAAAATCCTTTCATTGCTTCACTTTTTTTTATCGGCTTCATTGCTTCACTTACATCATATCCAATAACCTAATGCAATTTTGTAGAACATCACATCCTTGATTTCTTCACTGATGAAAGATGCCACCAATATAGGGTATTTCCTGCCCTTTAATTTTGTTTTATTTTTTATTTATATTTGTATTACTTAATTGTTTAATTATAAATTAAGTTAAAAACTAAGAATCAGACATGTGTCGCTAATATAAGTTGTTAAAAGTTAAAAACTTATATTACTTTAATTGTTCACGTGTTTTAAGTTAAAAACTGCTTTGAGAAATGAATTTTAGTAATTATATCCAGTGTAGTGATTGATTTTGTTAAATACTTGCCATAAAAGTTTCTTAATAAAATAATTCTATATTATGCTAAACTTACTATTTTTAAAGACTACCCATAATGCACTCTTAATTTACCTCAGTACGTAAATTTTGAGTTGACTTACTACTGCAATTTCTTTCACTTATCTTTCCTTGTAAAAATTAATTCCACTTATTTGAGTTTTTTTTAAAGGGGTGATTTTTAATGCTTTGATTGGTGAGTGTAGCGAGAAGAGTGTAAAAAGAATGAGAAAAATATGTATACACTAATAATGTAAGAGTTTTTTATACTATTATTATATTATCTGTAATTCATTTTAACATCGTTGAATCTAAAAAAAACAGAAATAACTTTTAATGCATTGTATAATTTAATTTTACTAAAACTGGGAAAGAGATTTTCTAAGTTAATATTTAGGTTTTAATATTTAGATGGGGTGGTGTACGTTTGGTATATTCACACAAAACATAAAGAGAAAAAATATATATATTGTTTGTGTAAAAGTATTATATACTTTTACAATATCATTCACCATAATCCTAATCCTTATAATCTCTTTCACAATGGCAGTAGCAGAGAATTCCGGTCCTGAAGTTCCACAGTTTCCAAACCCACATGGAAACCATGATGCTAATGTTCATAGCCTAAGTAAAGATATTACTAAAGAAGTTAAAAAACAAGTATGGCTAGGAGGACCTCTTGTTTCTGTTAGTTTGTTACAATATAGTTTACAAATGATATCTATCATGTTTGTTGGACATCTCCGAAAACTACCTCTTTCAGGTGCTTCCTTAGGTTCCTCTTTCGCTTCTGTCTCTGGTTATAGCATTTTGGTAAGTGCTTCTGGTGTATTTTATTAATATACATGTGTGTGTATATATATGCGTCGTTGTTTGGTATATGTACCGACCCACCTAATGGGATCAAAACTTGATTATTGTTACGTGTATGTTGTACAGATATACATGTCTTGTGATCCTTCCAATCAGATAGGATGACTTGCATATTCATGAATGTAACACTTTCTTCATGAACTTTCTTACAATGTAATAGACTAATCAACTATAGCACTTTCAATCTTTGTGCACACATGTATACAACTATTCATAATATATCTTTTATCATTTTAATGCAACTTTTACCCTATGAAATGAGTTTTTATTACAATCATTGCTGCAACCTTCTATGAATTTTATTTGATTTGGATTTGCCTTTAAAGTTAGGAATGGGAAGTGCATTGGAGACATTATGTGGCCAAGCCTACGGAGCCGGGCAGCGTCATATGCTTGGAATTCACACACAAAGAGCAATGCTTGTCCTTCTCGGATCGAGTATTCCTCTATCATTAATTTGGTTTTACACAAGCAACCTTCTCATACTAATGGGCCAAGATCATGAGATATCAGCCCAAGCAGGAATATTTAATAGGTGGATGATCCCTGGCCTTTTTGCTTAGGCAATCCTTCAGTGCCTCAATAGATTTCTCCAAAGCCAAAACAATGTTTTTCCATTGCTGATAAGCTCTGGGGTCACAACTTTGGTGCATGTTGTTCTTTGCTGGTTTTTTGTCTTTGAACAAAAATTTGGAAGCAAAGGAGCAGCATTGGCAATCAGCATCTCGTATTGGATTAACGTGTTCATGTTGGTAGTTTACATAAATTTAACTACAGCTTGTGCAGAAACTTGGAAGGGGATTTCCAAAGAGGCCTTGAATGATATTATTAGTTTTATAAAGCTTGCAAGTGCTTCAGCAGTTATGATATGGTAATTTACATCTATCCTATATAATTAGGAGTAGAGTATAAATAACATTTTATGGGTATAACATACAATTTGCTGCTTTTCAATACTCTGGTTGCTAGAGAAAAAAATTCATTGTAGCATTCTAATTTAAACACCATGTAGAATAATTTAAGATGGTAATTAGCTAAGAGATTGGTAGAAAGACACAACTAACATAATGAACAACACTTTATGGCTAAAGTACTATATAACTTCCCAATCTTCATAACATATAGTTTTAGCCTCCCATTTTTTGACTTTTAATTTTACCAATTTTCTTTGCTTGACAGTTTTGAATTTTGGTCCTTTGAGATGGTTGTTCTTCTCTCAGGTCTGCTGCCAAATCCACAACTAGAGACATCAGTATTATCGATAAGGTAAAGTGTTAACCCCAATCATACATTATTTTAAAAGAGAACAAAGATTCTAGTAATATACAACTAACCATGGTTTGATATCATATTTCAGCCTTAATACATGTTGGATGGTCTATACGATCTCGGTTGGTCTTGGATGTGTCATAAGGTCAGTGACAACAATAGATGTATTCTTATTTCTTAGTAACACTGACATGGTAGTGCTTCAAGGTAGTTACATCTTCCATGGAATTTTCTTTTGGTAATGTTTCTAGATTTATTGGTATCATTGTAGCTCTCGCGTGTCAAATGAACTTGGTGCTGGGAACGCACAAGGCGCACTTTTGGCCCTCCGTGTCATGATGGTAATTGCCATATTAGCGGGCACAACAATAGGATTGGTTACCATTTCAGTAAGGAATGTTTGGGGAAAGCTTTACAGCAATGAAGACGAGGTTATACATTATGTTGCCAAGATGATGCTACTGCTGGCATTGTCCGACTTCCTTGATGGTTTTCAGTGTGTGCTTTCAGGTTATAGTTCTTCACAATAACGAAGTTATAAAATGGTTTTGTGTTACAATGACTAAGTTACACAAAAATGCCCGTTACTAGTTAGGTAATTGTTTACTTTATATGGTTCGGTTTCTATAGGAGCTGCTAGAGGGTGTGGCTGGCAAAATCTATGTGTACTTATAAACTTTATTGCCTACTATGTTGTTGGAATTCCTTCTGCTATCATATTTGCCTTTGTCTTACACATTGGAGGGATGGTGAGTCTCTTCCTCTCACTTTTGGTTGTGTTAGTCTTTTTATGTGTTGGTGTATACAAAAATGAAAAATTGGTATTGGCAGGGGCTTTGGATGGGAATCATATGTGGACTTGCAGTTCAAGGGATAGCACTAGTTATAATTAATTTATGTACGTATTGGAATAAAGAGGTACGCATATTTTATGCTTCTAACAATTTCATTAAGTTAAAGGAATAGGGTGAGCAAGAACCGACCATATTGAAAAATGTTTCTCGGCTATAATAGCAAAGAACATCAAGAGGTAACAATTGGAAGTAAAAAATAACCACTATTATGTGATGCCAAACCAGCATAATATTTGTTTCATTTTATCTTATTTTTTTGCAGGCAAGAAAAGCAGTGCACCTATATCAGAATAGTAACATAGTTACAGTTTGACATTGTCACAAACATCAGAGCTAGACAACCAAGCAATAAGTTCTGATACAAGGGATGCTAGACAACAATTTAACTTTCATTGAAAACTTTGGTCACCCTTATAAATTATATTGATTCTTTTAGCCTCTCATATTTTTAAATGTCTAAATTGTGTTATTACTCTCCTATGACAGTGAAAGATTGTTTCTTTGAGCTGCAAATATTAGTTTCAGCTTGTAGAGCAATGTTCTACTACTTATGAGGCTTCTGGATAGATTTCCATCTTTAGAAAATATGCCAATTTTTAACTATACATGTGTCTCTGAATGAAGTATTCTTAAACATGTAATCTCAGCATTTGATTACACATGTGTTCATTGTTTTCTGTATCTTAACTTGCTCCACAAATTGCTGAATGATGTTGGTTCATAGAATGTATCAAATCCTAGTATAATCACTATAATGCTTTTGCCTCATAATCTGGAGGTTGATGTTGACATTAGTTTAATTGTACAATTCTCTGCATTTTTTGTGGAGGTCCAGCAAAGAAGCAGTCTACGGGTACAATCCGAAAGTCGTCCCGAATAAGTGTCATAAGCCTAAGCTCAAGGTGGATTCCATGAATCTGATATTATTATCATTAGAGAAAGCTAGATATTCCAGCTTGAGCTTAGGCCTATAACTCTTATTCGGGATGGCTTTCCGAATAATTTATATGGCTACCATCTAGGATCTAGGAAAGGTAGATATATCCAGACAAAAGGTTATCCTCTTAAATCAGAAAGCATGTAGTTTTACCATTGCATCAAGATTTATCCAGAACATTTATCTAATAATTATTGTGTCATTTCCATCTATTACTTTAAAGAAATCCAGAAAAGTAACGTTAACTTATTGTAAGTGTGATGCTTCATAACTGATAGCTTTAAGGATTCTATTCCACTTGTTCAAACTACTTCAACAACTCTTCTACTTCAAATCTTCCCTGAAATATCCTTTTCCTTGCCTTGCTTACCTACAATCTCATACACTCAAGAAATGAGAACATTTCATTTAACAATACATGTTCATAACTGTTGCTGAATTTTAGTAACATTGCACTACTTAAAGTGCTACTTTTCTTATTGACAATAAAAGTAATAACTTCTCTAAGTTTAACCCATTGAGTTATTTTTTTATTTTGATAGCATTTATTGATATAGTCATATAGAATATATAACATTATGAAGAAATTAAAATAAGTAATGTTTTTGTACTATGCCAAGTGCAGACCAACAAAGGCAAAAAAGTGGAGGGTAAACCTGTTTTTCCCAGTTTGTAGCACTTGTTATGAGAGATAACATAACTGTTTGGCACAATGCACCAATTAGTATCCCAATCCAAAGGCCTTTTCCCCTCAACTCTATCCAGAAACCCAATATAGCAGCAATTGGAATTCCAACAACATAATAAGCTCCAAAGTTCACATATGCTCCTAAATGTTGCCAACCACATCCTCTAGCAATACCTGTCAATACCATTAACAAGTAGTACAATTTTAAGGCATAGTTTAGACCCTATTGCTTAAGAAGGAAAAGTTGTGTGCATTGAATAATATGAAAGAGCCAACCTGAAAGTGTAACATGTAAGGTATCCAATATAACAGAGAGACATAAGAGTGGAACCATATCTGTGACATGATCCACCACATCCCTCTCATTGCTAAAAGCATAACCCAAAGTTTTTCGGCATGCGAAAAGGATTGAGCTAACTAGAAGAGCCTCTAAAGCTGCAAGAGCCATAGCAGCGAAAACGGAGACTCGTGCTGCTTGTGGACTTCCTGCTCCTAATGAATTTGAAACTCTAGTGCTGCATAAACCACCCAAAAGAGACACCAATTAGAAAATAAAAGAGTTCATTGGTTATTGTAACTTGTAAATGTTTTTGTGAAGGTTATTTATTGGTAAACCTTGCTGCTGAGCCAATTGATTCTGGTATTGTATAGATTGTTGAGATTGTTGATAAACTGATTAGAAAAATTAAAATTTTAACAATGGATTAGCACAATAGAAATCAATATTTGACTCTGAGTAACAATTTCATACAAGTTTAAAAAAGTTAAAATGTCATTCATTTCTGAAAGAGTCATAAAAGTCCTACCAAATGGATAAGACTGAAGTTTCAAGCTCTGGATTTGGTAGAATACCAGAAAGCAATGTAAGTAGCTCTAATGACCACCATTCAAGGCTGCAATGATCAAATATGTTAGAGTAAGACACAAACCGTTGTTAAAAGTTAAGGAAACACGCACAATGTCAAAGATCGATGTAAGACGAAGAAACATACCAAATCATTCCAGCTGAAGGAATAGCATAGCTTAAGAATTCTCTAATCCCATGGAATATCTCCATCGAAATATGAGTTTGAGTCCTTTCAGAGTTAGTTGAGAACATATATAATCCAAGTAAAATCACATTTAACCAATATGAAGCACCAATAGAAAAGGCTGCACCTAAGCTACCTAGTCCAATTTTGAAAACTAGTAGCCAACATAAAGCTATATGGAAGAAAAGACTAACAGTAGAACTTATAACAAGGGGTTTGATCAAACTTTGTATCAGAAAGAACCGAACCATGGCCTGAAGTATTCCGTAAGCAAAGAGAGCAGGTATCAAGCACCGAGCGAAATTTCCAGCTTCTTGTGAAATCAATGGATCTTGGCCAAGTAAAGTTAGTAGCTTCTCCAAGTTGAACCACAGAAGAGACAAAGGGATAGAAGCTAAAGTAAGAGAGACCAACCCAGTGTATATTTGAACACAAAATTTCTTATATTGTTGTGCTCCATAGGCTTGCCCACATAGAGTTTCTAGTGCACATGACATTCCAAACTGTTTAATATTTACAAAACATAAAATGCAATTAATTCTCATAAAACTCACAACGAGAACCAAGCCCAACATGTTTGGTTTTGAAGTTTTGATTATCTTAAGGGGAAATAATTGTTTGTTTTGTTTCAAAACTCTCATAGTAAGATTTTGTTTAAAAAGCTATTTTGAATACAGAATAAACTAATCTAAACTGATATGTAACTCAATCTGCATCATTTTCATCCCAATATCAGGTAAAAACATTAGTAGCAGAACCACAGCCTATTCATGATAATGTTTCCTCTCATTTTTTGCCCTTCCCCATTTCTACTTTATATAATTGATTGGATGTGTATGTAACTCTTAAAGTTTATGGGTTTTTTTATTTCCCACCGGTATCCTCGCATTGGAGACAATCCTGTCCGAGTCAGAAACATCCACACAAGTATGTGGCTAACTCTCCCAGTGAGTATTTTTTCCATTCACAAGACTAGGACCCGAGACATTGTTTGAGGGGAATCAAACATATACCACTTGAACCAATATCGGTGGGTAAAGTTTATGGTTTATAGAGGTAATAGTTAATGCTGAAAAGATACAAAAATATGACATGAGTGAGAACAAAAAAAGAAGACTTACAAGAAGACTAAAGCCAGAGACAGCACAAAGAGAAATAGCAATAGCTATGCCAGATAGAGCAAGTTTACCCAAATGACCCACCATCATCAATGAGATAATTTGTAGAAAATACTGTGACAAAGTAACAATTATCATAGGGGCTGATATATAACAAACATCTTTCACCTCTTGAGCAAATACACTCCATATTATTATCCCTGAACGTTCTTGAACCTCTCCCTCTATATCTTTCTCTATAAGATGACCCTTTTCCATATCCATTTCCTCTGTTCATGAATATCTACCAATCACATAATATTATATCATTGCCATGCATTTACGTGATTATTGTTTATTTGAACAATGTTACTCTCTAAATCCCAACATTTCTTATCAACTATATCTACTTCAAGGTGATTGAGAAAGAAAACTGCAAATTAACTTTTCTTCAGACCCTTCATTTATAAAAAAAACAATGTTGTTTTGTATTTATGCTTCATGGAAAAATAATCATACAACACAATGTTGTTTTATTATTATTGTTGTTTTTATTTCATTATATTTGTTCAAATAATGATACACATTTTTATTATATGAGATCTTGATGAATCATTCAGCAACTCTAGCCCGTTATATAATGAAGATGAGATCTTGTATCCCTAACAGTCAAATGCTCACTATATAGAAGCCTGGGTTTTAGCAACTATCATTTTACGTTGAAAAAATAAAGCGTTACATTAGCAGAGGGAAAAATGTCTGGAGAAATATGTTGTGAATTTTATAAGTATGTTATGGTACATATAATATATACAAAATAAAATAGAAGATTCTTTTTATTTTTCTAGGAAGAAATATAAATACTCATTTTATAAAATTAATTGGCCCTGAAAAATAAATTAAATATCAAGAGCTGTATCAAAAGGAGGCATGTGATAGCTAGATGATAATTTTCTTAATATCTAAGTTTTTTTTGTAGTTATTACCCCCATGGGGTAAAATTTTAGTGTATAGAATTTATGTTTATTAAATAGTTATTTTGGTTGATTCATATTTGACCAAAAAAAACGATTGTGTGTAAGTTTCACTAGATCTTGAGTAGATTAAAAGGTTAATGAATCATTCATGGGAACAATATTGAAAAGAGACACACACCAAAAAAAATATTAGTTTATTGCCTATAGCTCTTATAAGTTGATGAAATACTATTGGTTATACCAAAAAAATATTATGATTCGATAAAGTTTTATGTTGATTATTATCAATGATTTAACGCAACTTTCACATCACTATCTAGGCTTAGAACCAACTGTATATAATATCAGTGTTGATAAAATGTATCGTACCGACTGGTTCAATCGGAAAATCGGACCCCTTACCGATAAGGAACAACTATTATACCAATATGCACTAGATCCAGTGGAAACTGGTCGGTATTCCTCAAAATTGGTGAACCTTCGGAGTTGCCACTAAACTGAATGGTTGTTGCATTTAAAAAAAGTCAGCCAATTTGGGCACTGAACTGGTTGTTTTCCACGTTCCGCACTGCATCTGCTTCGGCATGGTAAGGTTTTGATGAGGTTTTAGATTTGAATAATTTGGAGAGAGGGAGACGAAAAAAACAATGTTGTAAAAAACGATTCTTGCAGGCAGGTTCAACTAGTAAATCGGTTACAATACCAATATGGTACAATAATTATATCAGTCAAATCATATGGTCAAAACGACCAAAACTGATCATGCCAACTGGTTTTAATTGAACTGTATCGGTCATACCGATCAGTTTTTATTTAAAATTAATTTTGTAATGAAAATAAAAAAAATATTGGTTTTTTATTGATTTTTCAACATTAATGTTAATATATATATATATATAATTTTGGCGGTATTATTTAGTTAGTAAATCATTAGTTGAACTCTTATATCACTATATCAATATCCTAACCAATTTAATAATTGATAATATGTAAGGTATTAATAACACTATAAAAAGTGAGAGAGAAGGGAAAGAGGCCCCTGGAGAAAACTGAAAGAACAAAGTGAGAAAGAGAAGAGACTTTGGGAAAAAAGAACAAAGAGAGAGAAGGGTATTGTGTTTGATATGTGGGGGATTGTCATTGGAGGAAGTAGATTCTTTTATTATCTTCTTGATTTCATTTTGCTAGAGATTGGATCATAGATTGAGTTTGATTTGGTTTTGATGGAATTAATAAAAAAACAATATTATTGTATTACAATATGACATTTTTTACCCGAGTTAAACCATACATTTTAAGAAATTAATAAATGATATAAAATAAAAATGTATATATATTATATATATAGTAGAGAAAAGGATGTACACACTGACAGTGTAAGAGTTTTTTATATTGTCAGTGCATCTCTCACCTTTCATTTTTAATAATCATGAACTCTTCAAAAAAAGTAATTCAAATGAATGGTGGATGATGCAATGATTGTGTACATATATCTTTACAATTGTCAGTGCATAGATTTTACACTCATATAGTAATTGTGTAAAATGTTTTTAAATATAAAAAAAATGTATGTACTCATAATGCAAAATTTTTATATATTATTAGTATAGTGTCCACCACATTATAGGTTTATAATATAAGTAAATATGTTCAGTTTAACCGACATACGGTTTAACCACTATACCACTATATCATTTGATAAGTACTATACCTTAACCAATTTGATAATGAGTATATTTTTAATAACATGGTATAATATCATACATATATGAACATACTTTTAAAGATAGTTCTATGTATGAGTTCTCATCTAATGGAATCAAGTTAAGTTGTTGTTGCAGAATTTATTTCGTTAACCATTTATTATATAAAAATAAGTGATAATAGTGATATAAAACTTGAAGTGTTAAGTATAATGAGATTTGTTGATGTAAGTCCACCCTATTTGAACGAACATATTACTTATATCTATCAAAGCAAATGAATAAAACTATCATTATTTAATTGAAAAAGACTTTTGTTTCAAGCTATCTGATCGAATCAAAATGGTTAAAGGTCAATTCAAAATGGTTGATGGTCAATTCAAAATGCCTTATACCTATCTAAACTTACTTGTTTGTTTATTTATTGATGGATTTGTGTTAACCCATTTTGATAACTATATGCGAGATGCATCTTGATTTTCTGGAGGGTCCAATATTATAGGAGGTCGTGATATGCAACATCAAAAAAAATTAACGATGCAAATTTTAGTTTTTTTCTTGAAGTAAAGTACTTTTAAAAATCATCAAACCAATGTGGTACTCTTATTTCAGTATTAATAAATTGTCTATTATCGGGAGGATCCCAACACCTATGAGATAGGACCCATGTCTCTTTCCCAATGTCCTTTAATCGTTGTTCCTAAAATACCTATTTAGCACCTCTTTTCACATCATTATCATGTCTTTTTTACATTTCAATCTAATTAAAAATTGTTATCTATTTAAAAAGAAAAATTATAAAAATAAAAAATATTATTTGGTTTGATTTGGTTGACTTGAAATATAAAGATAAAAAGTTGTTAAGAAAGAGGAGTTGTTACTTTCTATGCCCCTAACTAATTCTAATTATTGTTAGTAAAATCCAACTCAAAAAATAATAATAATAATAATAGGAGGTCAACATCAAAAATTTAATGATGCAAATTTTAGTTTATTTCTTGAAATAAAGTATTTTTTTAAAATCATCAAACCAATATGGTACTCTTATTTGAGTATTAAATTGTCTATTATGGGAGTCCCAACACCTATGAGATAGGACTCATGTCTCTTTCCCAATGTCTTTACATGCTGCTCCTAAAATACCTATTTCCCCATAATGAATATCATATGTCTCATTTTCTACATATCCATTTTCCTCTGTTCATGAATATCTACCAATCACATAACATTATATCATTGCCATGCATTTCTCACCTCTTTCCAAATAATGAAATAATTAAATGAATATCATATGTCTCATTTTCTATAGAGCAATCCAATTAAAAGTTGTTCCCTACTTAAAAGAAAAATCATAAAAACAAAAAGTATTATTCTTATATTATTTATTCGACTTAAAATATAAAGACAAAAACACTTTTTGAGAGAAGACTTGGTATGTCCTTAACTGATTCTAAATAGTGATCAAGATTCTCAGATACAACACAAACATCCCCTCTCTCTCTAACCAAAGAGACTAAAAACCTACATAACATAACCTAATTCCCATCCTCTGTTACAGAATTTGTTTTTCTGTTATTCTACCTGTCTTCTTCGTATCTTTTATCATCTCTTTCACAATGGAAACTCAAGAAAATTCAACTCTTCATGTTCCAATGCTTCCAAATCAACATAGAAGCAATGATATGGATTCTCATAGACCTGAACAATTGTCTTCCCTGAAAGAAGAGATAATTGTAGAGGTTAAAAAGCAATTATGGCTAGGAGGACCTCTTGTTTCTGTTAGTTTGTTGCAATATAGCTTACAAATGATATCTATCATGTTTGTTGGTCATCTTGGTAATTTACCTCTTTCAGGTGCTTCTTTAGGTTCCTCATTTGCCTCTGTCTCTGGTTATAGCATTTTGGTAAGTGGGTTTCCTTCATTTTCTGTAAAGAATGTGTTGGTGTTCGTGTTGTTGTTCGGTACATCTAGCCGACCCCACCTAATAATATAAATGATTTATTGTTGTTGGTTGTTGTATGTGTATATATGTGTGTCTATAGTTATACATGTCTTCTAATCCTTCCAATCAGATATGGTAATTTTACTCTTGATGTTCCCATGCTTCTGCTGTATTTTATTAGTACATGTATATATATATTTGTTGTTGTTGTTCGATCTATATAGTCGACCCTACCTACCTACTAGGGTAAGGCTTGATTGTTGTTGGTTGTTGTACGTGTATATAAGTGTGTATACAAATACATGTCTTCTAAATCTTCCAATCAGGTAGCATGGCTTGCAAGTTCCTGAGTGTAACACTTTCGTCATGAAATTCCTTACAATGTATCAGATTAATCAACTATAAAACTTCCAATTTTGTGCACACATGTATACAACTATTCATAATATATCCTCATGAAATCACAAAAAAGTGATTTTACTTGATGAGCCCCTCAATTTAGAGGTTGGTATCTTTTTTCTGTAACACGTTGCTGATAGTTTAGGAAGTATGATCACATTCATGCCAATGTAGAGATCCTTGGTTTAGAAACTTAATAGTTGAGATTCTGGAATGTTGCAATAAGTTGCTCACTAGAAGTTGGTATTATTTTTGGACTTTTTTGAATATTTGGACCTGGAAGTAGCATATACTTTATTTTGGTAGTTTAAGGCATGCACACTGTATCCGCTTGGTATCTATAAAATTTGTAATTCTTTTTCCAATATTTCGTGAAGGCAATAGAGAAGAGAGTTATATGACTATTGAAATCCATGTTATCCAATCATTTATCCCGTGTAAAGTTCTCAACATCATCTTAAATAAGGACAACAGATTTTCGACTTTGAGTTCCATATAAGAGAATCCTTCATTGAAGTTGGCTTTCAAAAGAATTTTCAACTTTGAGCAGATTCTGTATAGTTATTTATTTATGGTAATGCAATTTACATCTTTATGGAAAAAAATTACATTCTCTTGGAATTCTATCAAAATACAGAGGGGCAGTGAAATATAGATATTTATAAAGTGTCTAACTATTAATTCATTTATTTATTTTCTATTTATTCATTTTCTGAGTGTATCATGTTAATACAACTTTCACATCATGAAATGAGTTTGTATTAAAAATTACAATCATTGCTGCAAGCTTCTATGAATTTTATCTGATTTGGATTTGCCTTTAAAGTTAGGAATGGGAAGTGCATTGGAGACATTATGTGGCCAAGCCTACGGAGCCAGGCAGTATCATATGCTTGGAATTCACACACAAAGGGCAATGCTTGTCCTTATAGGATCGAGCATTCCTCTATCATTAATTTGGTTTTACACGAGTAACCTTCTCATACTAATGGGCCAAGATCATGAGATATCAGCCCAAGCAGGAATATTTAATAGGTGGATGATCCCTGGCCTTTTTGCTTTTGCAATCCTTCAGTGCCTCAACAAATTTCTCCAGAGCCAAAACAATGTTTTTCCATTGTTGATAAGCTCTGGGGTTACAACTTTGGTGCATGTTGTTCTTTGTTGGTTTTTTGTCTTTCAACTTAATCTAGGAAGCAAAGGAGCAGCCTTGGCAATCAGCATCTCCTATTGGATTAATGTGTTCATGTTGGTAGTTTACATAAACTTAACTACAGCTTGTGCAGCAACTTGGAATGGGATTTCCAAAGAGGCCTTGAATGATATTATCAGTTTTATAAAGCTTGCAATGGCTTCAGCGGTTATGATATGGTAATTTACATCTTTCCTCTATAATTAGGAGCAGAGTAGAAATAACCTTTTATGGGTTATATAACATACATTTTGCTGCTTTTCAATACACTCGTTGCTAGAGAAAAAAATCAATGCAGCATTCTAATTTAAACGCCATGCAGAATAATTGAAGATAGTAACTAGCTAAGAGATTGATAGAAAGGCACAAATAACATAATGAACAACACTCTATGAGTAAAGTACTATATAACTCCCCCGGTAATTTTTAGGATGATCAACACCCCAATCTTCATAACATATGGTTTTAGCCTCCCATTTTTTTACTTTTAATTTTACCATTTTTCTTTGCTTGACAGTTTTGAATATTGGTCCTTTGAGATGGTTGTTCTTCTCTCGGGTCTGCTGCCAAATCCACAACTAGAGACATCAGTATTATCGATAAGGTAAAGTGCTAACCCCTGATCACACATTATTCAGAAAAGAACAAAGATTGACAGGGATTCATAAATTAAATACCAACTCAAGTAATATACAACTAACCATGGTTTGATATCATATTTCAGCCTTAATACATGTTGGATGGTCTATAATATCTCTGTTGGTCTTGGATGTGTCATAAGGTCAGTGACAACAATAGATGTATTCTTATTTCTTGGTAACATTGGCATGGTAGTGCTTCAAGTTAGTTACATCTTCCATGAAATTTTCTTTTGGTAACGTTTCTAGATTTATTGGTATCATTGTAGCTCCCGTGTGTCAAATGAACTTGGTGCTGGGAACGCACAAGGCGCACTTTTGGCCCTCCGTGTCATGATGGTAATTGCCATATTAGTGGGCACAACAATAGGATTGGTTACCATTTTGGTAAGGAATGTTTGGGGAAAGCTATACAGCAATGAAGATGAAGTTATAAAATATGTTGCCAAGATGATGCCACTACTGGCACTGTCTGACTTCCTTGATGGTTTTCAGTGTGTGCTTTCAGGTTATAGTTGTTCACAATAATGAAGTTATAAAATGATTTTGTATTACAATTACTAAGTTACACATAAATGCCCATGTTACTAGTTAGCTAATTGTTTATTTTATATGGTTTGGTTTTATAGGAGCTGCTAGAGGATGTGGCTGGCAAAATCTATGTGTCGGTATTAACTTTGGTGCCTACTATGTTGTTGGAATACCTACTGCTATCCTATTTGCCTTTGTCTTGCACATTGGAGGGATGGTGAGTCTCTTTCTCTCACTTTTTTCTCTCTGAAATGTTGGAGGAGGAGGACTAGTTGGTTGTGTTAGTTTTTGTGTGTGTTGGTGTACAGAAAAATGAAAATTTGGTATTGGCAGGGGCTTTGGATGGGAATCATATGTGGACTTGCAGTTCAAGGGATAGCACTGGTTATAATTAATTTATGTACGGATTGGGATAAAGAGGTATGCATATTTTATGCTTCAACAATTTCATTAAGTTAAAGGAATAGGGTGAGCAAGAACCTAACATATTGAAAAATGTTTCTCGACTATAATAACAAAGAGCATCAAGAGGAAACAATTGGAAGTAAAAAATAACCACTATTATGTGATGCCAAACCAGCCTAATAATTGATTCATTTTATCTTAATTTTTTCAGGCAAGAAAAGCAGTGCACATATATCAGAATAGTAACATACTAACATAGTTACACTTTAACAATGTCACAAACATCAGAGCCAGATAGCCAAGCAATAAGTTCTGATACAAGGGATGCTAGACAATAATTCAACTTTCATTTAAAATTTTGATCACCCTTATAAATTACAATAATTCTTTTAGCCTCTCATAGTCTCATTACATGTGTCTTGCTACTGAAAATCTTTTCAGATTGTATTGTAATTTTTAACAGCCATATTTTGTTCTAAAGATACAAAATTATTTTTGTTCACAATAAAAAAATATTATTACTTTTTCTATATGTATGTTTCAACGAATCCCAACAACCAAACACACCATTATTTTGTATTGTTGGGTATTTTGCATTGACTTTTACTGTTATTGGTTGTGTATATTATCTTGCTGTCTATCTTCATTATTACAATTCTTTTTTGAATTGAGGGGAAAGGGGTTGAGTATCTACTTATTCTAGTTTTGAGTTTCACAGATGGTGTTACTTTAAAGGTTTTAATTCCAGATTTATCCTGTAGTATATTTCATTTCTTTGCGTGGTTATGTTTTTTTATTTCAACCTTTTGATTTTTGGATCAAAATGAGGATCAGTTGCTTCAAGTTTCACATGGTAGATAAAGTACCGGTGAATGCTTCCTTTTGAGGCTGGGGTTTAGGGTGGGAGTGTGAGACAAATATGGAACTGTATGAAGAGAAATGAAGTTCCCAAGTCTTTAATGTTGCTTGAAACAAATTTGGGACAATACTAAGTTCAATGAAAATGTAAGGTTGAGGTGTTCACTTATTCTCGTTGTACTAGAAATGGTGGTTGAGCAATAGCATCTATAAGTGGGGTTTTAGTTCAACTGAAGTTGTAAAAATTCATCTTTTGGGATCACTATCTCTCTATAATATTGTTCTTGTTCTCCTTTAGTGTTCTTATTAGGCCACATCCTGCTATTTGGTGCTTGGTCCACGGGATCGTTGTTGTTTACCTGGTTGTCCTCACACATGCAAATTTTGGAGGTAGCACTATATTTTTCTGAAATGCAATTTCCAATTTGTGATGCATCTTTGCACTAAATTTTGCATGGTTTTTGGACTGCATCTGTTAGCTTCCTCAAATGGCACCGGTTACTCTGTTGTATAAACTCTAACATATTGAAAAATGTTTCTTTGCGAGCATCAAAGTCGTGCTTCACTTATAAAGTTTCTTCAGCTTCTTGTTGCTCATCATCCTCTATAAGGTAAGATGAACCTCTAACAGCTCATTTCTTCTGTGTATGCCCAGTAATTAGTGTCTACATTATTGTGTGTTCTGCCTCATTTATTTCAGATGCCTGAAGGGTTCTGCCGAATTACTCATGAGCTTTGATGACTTGTACACAGCAGAGATGAATTACTGATGAACAAGTCGAGTGGCATGTCATGAATTGGATGGATGTCAATGATGATTAAAAACTAACAAGGCTTTTTCTTAAAAGACAAGTGAAAAAGAAGCCAACAACTACATTGAGAGAATTTGTGTTAAACACCACAAGATTGATCAATGACTATTTTTTGAGTAACCAGTGTTCACGAATATCCAAATTGGTGAATGTTTTGAACACATAAGCATGTGTTCCTTCATATTATAGATGTCCTTGGTGAACATGATGATGAGTATTTCCTAAACAATGTTGATATTAATGGTAAGGCAAGCAACTCACCATTGTAAAAATGCATTGTTGTTATTCGAATGCTGGCGTATGGAGTAATTACTCATAATGTTGGTGGCTGCTTGTGAATCGGTCAAACGACGACACTAGAAAGCTTTAACAGGTTTGCAGATGGCGATTTTGAGGCATGATACTTAATATGGCCAACCACTTAAGACACAACGACTACTTCGAATGTTGAAGGCACATGGATTTTCAAGCATGTTAAGTAGTATTGATTGCATGCACTGAAAATAGTGATGAAAATAGATATATGGAGTTGGCATGCATTTTTTTGGTTGCAGATTCAAACTATCACATCAATGTGTTAAAGCAATCAATGTATTTAGTGATCATATAGAATTGTGAGCTCACACTGTGCATTTCAAGGATAATGTAAATGATGATAATTTGGGCTATTGTATTATATGGTTGATGAAATTTATCCTGAATGGAAACCTGCGTTTGCAAAATTAGAATAGACAGTTTTTTGTAGAAGTACATGTCAACCCTAGAAAATATATCGATAAGGCATTTGGAATATTTCAAGTTTGATTCAAATTCATGTTACACAACTCTAAAATGACACAATAATGCATTGCAGCGTATAATACTTACTTCACAATATGATTGTAGAAGATAAAAGAGATACATATAATGGCAGTGTTGTTTATGATAATGCAAATCATAATACCCTGTAGTCTAAACAATATCTTCATCATGTTTTCATGCATACCCAAATAAGAAGGGAGCAATTTAATGGAAACGAAACCACAAAACTCTTTAAGTAGACTTGATACAACACATTTTGAGATCACAAAAGTAAGAACACTTGAGAAATCTTTTAATTGTAAGTTGTGATGTATTTTATATATTTGTTATGCATTTTTAACTTATTATGCTCTCTTGTTTATTTTACCTTGAAATTATCTTTAATTATTTTAATTAATAGTACAATATATTGTTTTTGTGTATTAAAAATATAAATGACAATTATCTTTCAATATATAGTAATTTAATTTAATATAATAAAGTATTAATGTGATCATTTTCTATACATAAATTACCTGTGCGATTAATGTAAATATATTTATACATACCTATAATAGGAAAATATATTTTATTTTATCTATATATATACTATATATATATATATATATATATATATACCATATACCATATACCATTATATAAAGTCAAAACTCTTTTTAACTACCATGTCATTGTATAATTTTTTTAATTCCAATTTAGCCATCATTTTATCATAACCTCCTTTATTCAAATCTTATAACCTCCTTTATCCAAATCTTTTAAAATATTTCTCTCATTATCTAAAACTGTTGAACTGCTTTTCATTATCCAAAATCTTTCTCTCACGTTCTCTCATTCTCGTCTCTTCTCTCTTTCTTCATCCACAATCATCTCCTTCTCTCAGTTTGTGTGTGAATTGTGATGAAAGAATGAAACTTTATAGAAAAAGAAAGAGACTCAATAACCTAATAATGCAAATGGGTTCTCTTTTGGAGGACTTTGAATTCATGAGGGATGGAAAAGAGGATCATTCACCAGAAGTGCATCGTTGTCTTGAATGGAGCATCGTGGATCCTTCACCAGAAGTGCTCCGCTATCTCTAAGACTGCGATTGGGATCGGCATAGAGGGCGGTAAGTTGGGGAGTAGTTTTCTATCGGAGTCGATTTGGATTATCAAGTTATCTTGTGCCTCATTCTACAATGCAAACTCATTCAACATATCATCTACTCTCATTCTCCAATTATAAATTGTGCAATCATTCGATGTTAACAACATTTTTTTATGGTAATAAATCAAACCTCTGAAAGTTACTTTTTTTTACGTTGATCTTTAGTTTCTACTATTTATTCTCCAACTAGAGCATATAAATCTAGTTGGAGAATAGAATTTTTTTTATGATATTTGATGAGTTATGTATTTTTAACCGCTTTGTAGAAAAAAAAATTGTTACGATTTACTTTTATTGTGAGGATATAATTTGGTGTTCATGCTTTATGCTATGTGATGTAATAAATCAATTTTAACCAGTGTGTATCAAATGTTTTGATATAAAATTTCATATTCTTCATGAGTTGTATTTGGGGTTAACAGCTAATGCAAATGGGCATCAAGTTCAGGAGGTTCATGAGCCTATGAATGAAGCAAAAGATAATGCTGTATTAGTGGATGCTCAACCAATTAAGAAAAAATGTAATGAAACAAATGTTATTACATAATATTATAAATATTATAGATATGTGTGGCTTTTTTAAGATGCATAGGAATGTATGGTTTGGATCATTTGGCAAAATGTTAAGGTTGTTGTGAATTTTGATGCAGGGTTTGGAGAGATAGGAAGTGAAAGACTAAGCAAGACACAAAAGATTATGTTAAGTAGAGATGTTAGTAGTAAATGTAATCATGTTATATAGTTGTTGGTATTTATCATATTTATATTGTGGTCATTTATCTCTTCTTCTAAGAAATAAATGCTATTGTTTAATTATTTTACTGTAACAACAAATATTGCTTTAGTATCCATAACATGAACATTTAAGCTATGAACATTGTAACTAATAGATTACTTATTAACTGATACATAAGACATAAAATGTGGTCAACAAAATGGATGGCTCATTTTTATTATTTGGACTTATGTTGCATGTTTTCTTTGCATTTATCTTATATTTTAGTTGTCATGTTTGATTTATTAGCAATATTGTTTACTATCATATGCATCATTGTTATACATTATTGTTCATTTTGTTTTGTCATATTAAGATTATATTTATCCTAAAATGTCATTGTTGTTTTCATATTTAGACTATGTTTGTCCTAAAATTTAGAGTTATGACATGTATACTTCTATAGTATTGACACTTGCTTATTTTACGCTTATAATTAACTATTATTTACCATGTTTTCATACATCAAATGAAAAAAATAAGAGGATTATTTTGTATTTTTGGTAGTTTCCAATGGTGCAGTTTTTAAAGTCATTCTCAACTGGTCTAATGTCTCTTTAGGAAGTTGGAACTGTTGGTTATGAAACAAAAGAGGGAAGACCAATGTTGCTCGAATTTTCATTAGAAATGGCAACAATTGTTAGTGAGAAGTCAACCCACATTGTCTCCAATTATACAATTATAGATGCAGGTTCTATGCTTCAATCTGAATAAATCTTCTATACATGTTACCTTACATTGTTGTTACATTGTGTTGTCTATAAAATAATTATGTTTAACTTTAACTTTATTTCAAAGTTTTAATCCAATGACTCTTTTTAATGGAGTTATATTTAAACCTGTAAATTTTATGGTTAAAATGAGTCAATTTAACATTGTTTCATGATGTTTAAATTTATATATGCTTAACATCAATTATCAATAAGTATATTCAACCAGACCTCATAATAAGACTTGAGAATGGAATATAATAGATTGGAAGCTTTCATCATTGTTATTATAACGCATTTTTCATTTTCTAAATATTTGCTTGAAAAGTGATTTTTGATGAAATGAGTGTTGTTACATAAACATATTTTTTAAACATTTCCTCAATATTTTTCGAAAAATGAATGATGTTACATAAATAGATCAATGGTTTAATGAAAGTTTTTTCATTTGTTTTTCATTTGCCTTTTGTTTTCTTGCAGCAAATTTATTCCTTCCTGATCTTCATCATGAGATAACACTTCATTTTTTTACTATTATTTTTTTTATCTTCATTTTGACTTTTAGTTATTGTTAGTATCTCATATTGCCTGTCATATAGGAATCTCGGTAAAGGTTGCTGGTGATATTATTAAAAAAAAGACTTATCTATTTTGATTGTTTGATTTTGTTTTTTAATGTAAACTAACTTTAGGTTTTGTTATCAAATTCTCTATAGATTTCTACATTTATTTTATTGATTGTTAAATGTATGAATGAAATATAAATGGATTGTCAAGCTATGGGTATGAAATTCTTCCTATTTATTTTAGTGGAAGATTCAAACAAGAACCTCTCTTTCTTTTGTGCACTATAGACAATCTTTGATGATCAAAATACTTAAATTTATTTTTAGAAAATTTAATTGGAGATAAATGTCATTGTTTGATTTAGTTTTTTTTAATGAAAACTAACTTTAGGGCTTTGCTTTATATAATTGCCACCACTATTACAATAAAATTAAATAAATGTATTTGACCGATAATTATATTGTTCATTGCCTACTAAATTGTAAGGATCATTGTTATATGTGGTGGTCAACAAAATTGTATTAGAAAAATGAGAGTTATTCTCTAATACTTTTCTATAACTTAGAATATTTTAATGATCGTTTTTAAGATTTTTATATTTTTAGTGAACCATTTATTATTTTCTCATCATTTGTCACTGTTAATTTTTTATTGCTTTTATTTTTATTTAATAAATTATTATATTTTCCTAATAAATCTACCTAATAATCTCATAATCACCGCTTTTTATACAAAATATTACTTTTAGTAAAAGATATTGGTAAATTGAAACAAAACACTAATACATGTAAATTTTACAATTTAATAATTTGTGATCTACTAAAGATTAATAATAATATTATGCCACATACTTACATATTAATTTTACAATGTTTTATATTGAGTAACTAATAATATTTAATGCTCATCTGATTGCAAAATGGAATTATGACATGATAAAATTAAGATCATGATTATGATATGTTTTATACTATCAATTTTTTGTTTTATTTTTGTGCTTAAAAAATATAATGACATTATCCGGAGGTGTTAGTAACATTCAATTGAGTCTTAAAGGAAAAAACGTCATTTTTAATTAAAACATAATATAATATTCTTATTTACCAAACTCTATGTCACCATAGAGATAAAATAAGTCCAAAAAAGAATTGGAGTATGAGACTCTATTCGTGATGAACACAATTGTATATGCATCTCTTCCTTGGGATTGAATAATTACCTCAATCGAATTTATTTACCTGAACGTTACAATATCTAAAATAACTTACTATATATACTTAACATTTATAGTATGCAAACTACACATTATAACGATAGGAAAACGGGTTGACAAGCTCAACGCGCTAGTATATATAAAGCCAAAACATATTATAACTACTTACATGACATAATTTCCACTTACCTATTTTGCCTTACAATTAATAATTATTACAATATTTTTCCATACAATAAAAAATATAAATAGAGGTTAAAGAAAATTACATCCACTAAATATATCAAACTACTGATGCAATTTTTAATAATATCAGAATTCATTTTTATATTTTTATCAAAAAATTATAGTATTATGTATAAAAATATGATATAATTATCTAAACTAAAATATATAAAAGTAATTGTTCAATACTACAAAGTAAGAATGTGAGTCGGTAGACACAGAGTGACTACCAACACGCTAGTATATATAAAGTTAAATTCGTACAATATATAAAATCAAAATATGGTGTAATTACCATCATGGAATGATTCTTACTTTCCTATCATGCCCTTGTTTTTTAATTTATAAAAACTAGCGTGTCGATCGGCACTCCGTGCCGGTCACTCGCATTCTTATTTTTTGATAGAATATGTATGATCTTCATATTATATTATTTAAGAAAAATAATTTAAATATAAGAGTGCAGTATATAAACTCAATAAAGACTGGAGATTTAAGAAGATAATACGTGATAGTTGATATGATATGCATAAAACTTATGTCAAATTCTCATTTTGTGCCTATTGGGTGGAGAAAGATAGAAATAAGAGAATGTGTGGAAGATTAATGATATTAAATTATAAATATAAAAAATGAAAGTAATATGTGGAAGTTTATAGTAGTTATTAAAAATATAAAAGGGTAAGTTTGGAATATAAAAATTATACCATGAGGTAGTTATTACTTGTTTTGCCTTTATTAATAGTATAGATATAGATAATTATATAAACCTAGATTAGCAATGAACATATTAATCTATTAACTATGCAATAAAAAAAGTTATCTCACATTATCCATTCTCACATGTCACATTCTCATTCAATTTTCTCCTCCAAAATCGTTCCACATCTTTCATGTGTACATTCTCACACTATATATTTTATTTCCTTATTATAATAATATTAAATTCATTATTGCATTTTTTTAATAATTTCAAAACAAAAAACATGTCATTGAGATTTTACATGTCATGGCATCACGTCACATTGAATCTATTTATTATGCAATAAAAAAAATCTAATGATGTCATTATTGGGCACATGTCATATGTTGGTGTAACTTTTACCTTCCTAAATAGCTCCATACAAGTACAATACATTGACTTACACCGAAAAATTTACAAAACCCTATTAAACTTTAAGAGTCTTGCAAGTAGACACCATAAACTATTTTTTCTTCCTAATTACTCTTTAAACTTTAATTAATGTGAAATTAGTCCCTAAATACATATAATTTTAAAGGAAATGAAGTATCTCATTGTATAAGGAGATAAATTATCTCCTCCTGCCAATGAAATCATGACATGTGTCATGTTTCATCATTTTCTATAAAAATATTTTTAAAAATAAACAAAATAGCACACACGTCACATTTTTACTGGCTAGAGGAGATAAGTTATCTCCTTATACAAGGATATACATTATTCTCAATTTTAAATTACTAACAATAAAATTGGAATACTCTTGATGATATAAAGACCCCACCCTACTAAAGTACCAAAATTATAAGAACACGTACACTACTTATAAAACAGGGATGTCACATGCACATAAATGCTTCTGAAATCTATTTGTACCAAAATATTTCATCATCATATCCTATTCTTTAATCCAAATCCAAGACTTTGATTTTATGCTAACCACATTTTCCTTCAACTTTGCAACAATGGTGTACTATTAGTAGTTTTCGCTTTTTACGAGAGTACTAATTATTAATGTAGTGGTTGGTTATAGAAAAAGGATATGAAAAGGAGAGATACTAACATAACTTTCAAGATTTAGTTTTAAAAAACAAATGGTTATTTAAATTATATGTATATATGGACCAATTTCACCAATAGTTAAAATTTAAGGAGTAATTAGGAAGAAAAAAAAAGTTTACTGTATCTATTTGCAAAAGACATAAAGTTTAAGGGGTTTTGTGAACTTTTTACTAAAAAATATCATGTTTTAAACTCCTACCATATTATTATTTGTCACATATCACTCCCTTTTAATTTTTTTCTCCTAAAAGAGTTACATGGTACTACTATGTACCTACCCACGGTATATAATTACTTTTGTACAATGTATATTTTCTTAATTAATAATTAAAAAATATAAAGTATGTAATATGTTATGTTGCTCATAATGATGAAAAAATAATTACTGCTACACTCGATCCTTTTAAAGTTTTAATGAATATATTTATGGGAGAAACACTGAATATTATTTTATATTTTTATTAATGACAAATAACTAGATTTTAGAGAGAAAAATTATATCGTGTATTAATAACCTATTATTTTCCTTTTAAATTTTAATTATGAGAGATTGATGAATACTATATCACAATGTTGTGAGAACTGGACCTGGCCGGACGGTCCGACCTGTCTGACTAGATTTGAAAATGGTTCTGGTTTACAGTCTTAACTGAATGAGAGTTAGGTCACTCTGAATTGAGGGAAATTCGCATCGACCATGTTAAACTCAATTAAACTGGATTAACCCAAAAGTAAACCAGATGACTCACTTAAAAATAAAATGGAACACTGCTCTAATATTTTGTTTTATTACGGTAAAAAATGAAAATGTATTATGTCAATATAATTATACATAACTATTAATTATATAAAGTTTTACCTTTATATATAACTATATATTTATGGATAAAAATTATTAATTACGTATGGAATCATTCGGTCAGACTAGACGGTTTAACAGTTTAAACCTAATATGAGACATCTTCCGGTTTGACGTCCATCTCGAATTTCACAACATTGCTATATCATATTTTTATTAATGATAAATAATATATCATCATCGAACTAACTACTCAACTAATTAATACTTTTATTATCAAATATTATGATCTCATTTTTTTAGCAAAACTTTAATATAATCTTTTCATATGTAGTTATTTAATTTAATTTTAAAAATATATATTTTCACCTCATCAAAGTTTTGTGATATTTTTCTCACTGAATTTTAATATTATAGTTCAGATTCATTATTATAATTGAAAAATCAAATTCAAAATTAAAGCTTTTTTTTGTAACTTTTAAATATTTTTTAATAAAAAAGACTATCATGATTTAATTTCCATATTTTCAATTAAAAAATTATATTCAAAATTGAAAAAATCAATTCATTTTCTACAACTTCCAAAATATTTATTTTAAAAGAAAAAATCACATATCTTGTTTAGGTTTTCTATTTCCATTATAAAATTCAAATTCAAAATTGTCATTCATTTCTTTTATATGTTTGAACAGACAAATATACGAGTAACACATGTATTCTTATTAATACAAATGTAGGGATAACATTTGTATTTTAACTATGCAAATGCACAGTAAATGTGTGTTCTTAGCGATGTGAATGTACATGTAACGTGTGTGTTTCTACCCATGTGAATACACGAGTCATATTTGTGTTCTTAACAATATGAATACAGGATAACATATGTGTTTTTAAAAGCCATGTGAATACACGAATAACATATATGTTTTTAACATTATGAATACATGGGTAACATGTATGTTTTTAACAATGCGGATACACAAATAACATATGTGTTCTTAATCATGTGAATATATATAATAGTGTATTCGTATTCTTAATCATGTGACAAAAAAACCTCCCGTCTAAATGTATAGGTATAATCGAATATATTAATTACAAATTGAAAAATACATTTTTTCACTTTAAATTCGGCATTTTAATAAAACGAATAGTAAGAAATGAAGAGTAAGAAATATTAAAAATTAGACAATAATTCACTAAAGTAATAAATAGGAGTTGATATACTTAACTTTTTAAGCAATGTAATAATTAAAAATATTTTAAATATTGTATTATGATTGTAGTGTTTTTATATACAAATTACATTATTTATCATTTATATATATTATATATATTTAAAAATAAAAACAAAATATATTAATGTAACATTGATCTACAGCGTTAGACCACATTAGATGCTAAATACTGGATTTGGTCAAAGGTGGAATATTTAATTCTAAAAAAAATCTTTTACTCCAAATTAATTTACCCATAGGAATGAGTATATGATTATATGAAAAAATATAAAAATAATATATTAATTATAAAAAAACTTTTTATTATAAAATAATATATGAAAATATAATAAAAGTTCTAAAATGCTACATAAGGTAGATGCCTTAAACATCAGATTCGCATCAACATCCTAGAAAACCGAGTATAACCCACGTGTCAAGTAGTAATAGGGCAAAACCCGTGGAGGACAAAATCGTAAAATACAAAATAAAACGCAGCAGCATCACAATCGCATATATTTACAAACCCTAGCCACTTCACATCACTCTCTCTCTCTCTCTGAATATGGCTTCACGAAAAGTCGTATCTTCTCTCCTTCGCTCTTCTCTTCGTCGATCTTCACCTAAACCTTCAATTCCCTCTTCAGCTTCCAGATCCAGAATCCCTTCTTCAAATCCTCGTCCTTCTCCCTATGGCTATCTTTTGAATCGCGTACACTCCACCGCCACCGCCGCCACCACCGCCGCTCCTTCTACACCTCCACCCGTTGCGAAGGACGGTGGAGCGAGTGGTAAGATCTTGGATGAGTACACCGGGAAGGGCGCAATCGGTCACGTGTGCCAGGTCATCGGTGCTGTCGTCGATGTCAGATTCGAGGAGGGTTTGCCACCGATTTTGACTGCTCTTGAGGTTCTGGGTCATGAAACACGGTTGGTGTTGGAAGTGGCGCAGCATTTGGGTGAGGGTGTTGTCAGAACTATTGCTATGGATGCTACTGAAGGTGTTGTTAGAGGATGGCGCGTGCTCAACACTGGATCCCCAATTACCGTAAATCACTTAATCAATTCTCGCTTATTATTTTGAAATTCAATTTTTTAATCTTAATTGTTTAGCTGGTACTCTGATTTGATTTGATAGTTTTAGGTTTTAACTTTTATTGTATCTTTTACATCTGATTTTTGAGATTAATAAAACTCCTTAATTTTGATTTAAAAATAAATTTGATCTGATGTTTTTATTTTAAAGCATATACTTAGATATGCTGATTTTGTTCTGGTATAAATCAATATAGGTTCATTGTTTTTGAGATCCAGTTCAATTTGTAATATCTTTAATTGTTATTTTTGTTGGCTTTATCTTCTGATATACTGTATGCATTCTATTCTGTTCAGGTTCCTGTTGGTAGGGCTACCCTTGGTCGTATTATCAATGTTATTGGAGAGGTTATTGATGAGAAGGGTCCCCTCGGTAAGAAATCCATAAAGCCCTCTTTGTCTGATTCACAGAATGTATTTTTCATACATTTCCTTGAGTTGTTTTTAATTAATTTTTATGTATTTCTGTAGAAACCGAGCATTATTTGCCCATTCACAGAGAAGCTCCAGCTTTTGTTGAGCAAGCAACTGAACAGCAGATTCTTGTGACTGGAATCAAGGTATTTCTTATTTCTCCTTTTCTAATTTTTATCATGTTTATTTGTGAATGCATTTTATCTCAATTCTATTGTGAGAGTGGCCCATGTCTTACTAGCTGGTGCCAATTTTGCACAAATTCTGCTATACAGGTTGTTGACCTTCTTGCACCATACCAAAGGGGAGGAAAGATTGGATTATTTGGTGGTGCTGGTGTTGGTAAAACTGTGCTTATTATGGAGCTTATTAACAATGTTGCTAAGGCTCATGGTATGTGACTAGTGCACTTCATTTGTTGTTAGCATGATGTCATTTCCCTTTCTTTACTGTGTTCTGACTGTTGTCCTTGGTTAGGTGGTTTCTCTGTTTTTGCTGGTGTTGGAGAACGAACTCGAGAGGGTAATGACTTGTACAGAGAAATGATTGAGAGTGGTGTCATTAAGCTTGGTGATAAGCAGGTGAACACAATGTGGTTCATGACATACGCGTTCAACATTCTAACTTAATGTATTTATTTTACAAGTTTGTTCACTATTGTTTTTTCATGAAATTAGGCTGAGAGCAAATGTGCTCTTGTGTACGGTCAAATGAATGAGCCCCCAGGTGCTCGTGCCCGTGTTGGTCTTACTGGGCTTACTGTTGCTGAACATTTCCGTGATGCTGAAGGCCAAGACGTGCTTCTTTTCGTGGATAACATTTTCCGTTTCACCCAAGTATGAGTCCTTTGGACAACTTATCTATAATAACTTTTTTCTTTCCAGGACATTGTTCCCATTAATACTGTTAGTTTTACACTGTGATATGCTGTGCAGGCTAACTCAGAGGTGTCTGCTTTGCTTGGTCGTATCCCATCTGCTGTTGGTTACCAACCAACTCTGTCTACCGATCTTGGAGGTCTTCAAGAGCGTATCACAACAACTAAGAAGGGTTCAATTACCTCTGTCCAAGCTATCTATGTGCCTGCTGATGACTTGACAGATCCTGCTCCTGCTACTACCTTCGCTCATTTGGATGCTACAACAGTGTTATCACGACAGGTTTGATTCTGTTATTGAAAGTGACTATTTGCTCATATATTTGTCATAATTGGTCAATTGACTTGATGTTATTTATATTGATTCATTAGATTTCCGAGCTGGGTATCTATCCTGCTGTTGACCCCTTAGATTCCACATCCCGTATGCTTTCCCCACTTATTTTGGGTGAGGACCACTATGAAACTGCTCGTGGTGTACAAAAGGTTCTTCAAAACTACAAGAATCTTCAAGATATCATTGCTATTTTGGGTATGGATGAGCTCAGTGAAGATGATAAATTGACTGTTGCCCGTGCTCGTAAAATTCAAAGATTCTTGAGCCAGCCTTTCCACGTTGCTGAGGTCTTCACTGGTGCCCCCGGCAAATATGTTGACTTGAAGGAGAGCATTTCCAGCTTCCAGGTATTTTTTCTTTATTCTTTTGTTCATTGATCTCACTTTGCTACTGTAAAATTTGTTCATTGACTCGTTTATGGAATTCTTATGGCTTTGCTTGTACAACATCATAGGTGAACATAAAAACTAAGTCATGTTACAATAGTTGTCTTTAGTTTAGGATACTTTTTATTATCTAGTTTTTTCCTTGTGAAGTAATGGATGGTCAATAATTCCTTTGTTCTCTATCTGACAGGGTGTGTTGGATGGCAAATATGATGACCTGTCAGAGCAGTCATTTTACATGGTTGGAGGTATTGAAGAGGTCATTGCAAAGGCAGAGAAGATTGCTAAGGAATCATCCTCTTAATCACATACATTTATGCTCTCATCTTAATCCTTTTTTCATTGCCATAATTAATAATTTAGAAACTCTTGGCGACAATGCCAAACTACAAAAATTTCCATTTTTTGGTATGAAAATGTGTCACTTTATTTCTTCTATTTGAATATTGTTGTTGAGTATGAGAACCAAGAGCGTGTGGCTAACTGCCCCTTTTTTGTTTCATCTGTGTTATTAAATAAGGGGAAAGAGCGAAGACAATGTAAATTTTTTATTTTCCTGGTTGAGAACGGTGGATGCATCAATGTTGAACTTCAAATTGTTCCTTGACCTTTTTTTATGAATAATTCCCTTTTTGGGCTGTGTCTTTAATTAACAGATTATCCATTATCAATTCTTTCTTGAATTGTTGAGGGAGGGGTGCATTCCGTTGACTCTGCACTCAACTCTGAGCCATAATCTGAATGGGTTCTATTTTCTGCCTCTAACTAATTCCAAAATGTCAGTATCGTACACTACCTCGAAATTTAGTTTCTATTTAGGGTTTGAATATCATCATTTATTTGATTATTTTGACGGAAGTAAAAAAAAAACTATGGTATTGTCCAATTTTTCCCCAAATTTTAAATCCATTCCTCATATTTATTTATCTATCTTTTCCCCGGTGTCTCCGTCCTCATGTAAAAGCGCAAGTCATCTACCAAAAATTTTCCCAAATTTTAAATCCATTCCAAATATTCCTAGAAATCCAACATATGATATTATAAAGGAAAGTCATCTACCTGCTTAACATTGCTGATATTTATTATTTATCAACTAAATAAAATATCTGACTTAGGATAATTTAGAGCCTATGACAGTCTTAAAAATAAATTCACTTTTATGTACATAGTTAGTTGTCAGATTTGTGGCCCCATTGTTTTGGAGGAAGAGAACTAAATAGCAAATGCGTACAAGAATCCACACCAGCTTCATTCTTTATAATTTATGTCCCCCTGACTTTATTTGAAATGATTGGAGTATACCAGGTCTTCTATTTGATTTGCGTTAGTTAATTTGTGAATTTGGGTTGAAATATCCAAATTCTTATCTTGATGACGATGATGAAAGTACGAAACTACTTATAAACTATCGAGGGCTTAATGTATAAGGTGCGTCTTCACTTAAAAACAACTGGACACATGAAACAGGACACCAAAGACTCAAAGTGACACATGAAACAGGACACAGATTAATAAATCCACGTGTCGATCTACTAAGACCGTGGGTTAGTGAAGGGAACAAAATATAAAATATAGAAAATGCATGAATCATTATCTGATTTCATGCTATAATCTATTTGACTACAAAAAAATGCTGTCATCTCTTTAAGCAAGTTGGTATAGACATGATCTACGTTCTGGTGTCATCAGAGTAAAAGCATGAAATTGGTTCTCACCTACAATGGAAGAAATGTACATACCCTTCTCTGATTAGTACTTTAACCAGGTAGAAGGTATTATAAGGTTAGTAACCCATAAGAAAGCAGTTTGTTTAAATGATCAAATAAATTACTCAAAAAACTTAAGCTCAGAAATGAGCTTATTTACAATATGCCCTGCACAGAATTCTGCCGGATCAAGCGACCTTTGACGCATGATAAAATTGTATCTTTTAACCCATGACAACTATTACTCACCAATCACCACACCTAAAACGTGTCACTACTCCTCTCTCCCCTTATCTTCCACCCACATGCGCACTTTAGCTCCACTCCCTTCATTCCCATCTCTATCTTACGCAGCCTCAACCTAAAGCTTCACAACCCCCACCTTGCATAGTGGAATTGTATATAATGTGAGCTTAGTGAGCAATGCTTGAATAGTGTGTCTTCATGAGTAGATCAGGATTGAAGATGATGGTTTTGTTTGAAGATCGAGTATCTAAAATTCTGTTGCATATATTAATGAAATCTATATCCTTTGTGTAAATCATTGTACATGGCGTATTTGGTGTCATTCGGTCACTTATTGAGTCAGGTTTTGGTGCTGGCAAGAGGTCTGATGTGAGGCTATATTATGGGGCTAGAAACCTTCAGAATATCTTGTTAGTTGAGTTGTTTGTTGCCTTAACCCATTCAAACACAATTCCCTCGTTTTAGTAGAGAAACTTGAATTGGTTTTACCGTACCAATTCAAGATTCTTTTGCGAACCGGTTACCTTTAAAGAATGAACCGGATTTTTACTTAAAGAAAAGAAGAAGAATTGATAATACACACTCACTTATATAAATGAGTTATAACAAACAAAAAAGAAGCAACATTAGAAATGATTGTGCAAAGAGCTATAAAAACCTACTCAATATACTCATGGCGTACCAGTACTTGACAGGGTAATATACCGCATACTATGTACTCGCACCAAAGAGAACAACCTATCAGGTGAGTATGGCTTAACCATAGTAGACCTTGTACTTTTAATCAAGCTTGTTCTAATAACAATATTCTTTTTATTGGATAGGTTGAAAGATTGGGAGCCTTCTGGTGTGAAGAATGTGCCTGTATTATCTCAACCAGATGATAGTTGGACGGGGGAAGTGGCTATCTACATGATTAGGAAAAACATGTTTTTATTCATTTGTCCAATGGTACAATCTTCTGGTCATTAGCCACTGTCTTTGAAGTTAAGTTATAGGAAGAAATGTAGAGAGTAAGAAACATAAGGGCATTGTGATTGCTTTGGTGAAACCAAACCTCCTATGAATAAATAGCATTAGCACTCTTTAATGAAGAGAAATTAGTATGCAGGTTCTTAAATGTTTACTGCTTAAGTAGACTAAAACAGAGCCAAGTATACTGAGGTGCTGCACTGCTATGGGGCTATGGTTCTTAATGACTAAAACTGAAAACAATGAGATATCTAACGGAAAAATTACGTGGATAATGTAGTCAAATTATATTATCATATATTTAGTATATGTTTCAAAATATTTATAGAAATAGTGTAGTTTTTAGGGAACTCGTGGACGAGATCTACGAGTTTGGGGATGTCGTGGATCAAGATTGCGACTTCCCTGACACATTCTCTCTTCTCCATGAAATTCGTGTACCCTAAACACGATTTCTGTTGTATATTAATAACAAAAGTACTCTCTAGCCTAATGATTCAACACAAAATCTATAAAATTCAGTAATGAATATAATGCAATGTAACCATAATGTATTAGAATCCTTGTTTAAAGGATATATGTCAAAGTTATAAAAAAATAAAAATAAACAATAGGTGGTGTTGAACCGTAGACCTCTAAGTTATCAAATAAACCAAGAACCTCTAGCATAGAAAGTAGTATTAATATACAATGGAAATCGTGTTTAGGGTACACGACTTCTAAAATGGAAATCGTGTTTAAGGTACACGACTTCTAAAAAAGTGGAAGTCGTGAATGGAAGGCACGATTTCCATGGAAGAGAGAGAATGTGTTAGGGAAGTCACATTTCTGATCCATGACTTTCCCAAACTCGTAGATCTCATCCACGAGTTCCTTAAAAACTACGCTACTTCCGTATATATTTTGAAATATATGTCAAAATGTGTACTAGTTTTCTTTATTACAATCTACTAAAAATTTACTGGCAGAAATCTCCAAAAGCAATGTATTGTGTTCATTACAATCTACTAGTTTTCTTTATTCTTTTCTTGACCTTCCTTTTTTTTTTCTTTTCAAACAAACAAGAGTTGTGAAACTTATAGATGAGAGAATAATGTGCATAAATGAAGTAGAGAAAATATTACTTATATATCAAGATGAGATTTGGGTGCATTGTGCATGTCTCAAACTTATGTCCCTTAAAACTGCAATTAAACTCAAACAAGATCAATTGTATGAAGGAATCACTTATTTCATGGAAATGATTCTTCCAACATATCGTTCAAGGGAGAGGGATTGTTCCAGGGCTTCATTGCTAAGGGATGTGCAACATTGTTCAATGCATGCATGGCTTTGTTATAACCTTAAGTGTTGAATTACATCAGATAAGGTGCAGAGGATGAGGGAAGAGGAATAGTTGTAGGAACATTAAGTGTTGAATTACATCAGGTAAGGTGTTCTAACCTGAGAAGGAGGACTCTCATTAATCAGAAGCTATTTGCCTCCATAGCAAGCTACAAGTTTTGGAATAAACACAAGTTTGATAACTAATTGCATATGGCTGATTAAAACGCTTACTTATGACCAGATTTAAACGCTTACTTAGACAGCAGCAAAAACCAAATCTAGCTAATGCATATGGCTGCTTAAGTATCAAAATAATGCTCCGTTAGCCAACAATAACCCTACTAAAGTTTCCACGTTCAATGATGTTGCTGACAATACATCAGACATTAACGAAGAAATTGTTCAGTAACGTAAAAATAATCAAGATAGTCACTGCAAACTCCAGCAAAGAACAATGAAAAACTGATAACAGGACATCAGATTCTCAGAAAATCAATATATCTGGCAATCATTATTCTCAGGCAATGCTTCCAATACGGCTACCACAATTCCCAGTTTCAGTTGTCTAGTTCCTCATGCTTTTCATTGATTATTGATGACTGCTGGAGTGAATGATTTCTCTCCTCATCCAAGTGAGGATGCTTGTGGTGGCGATGCTGGCGATGATGGTGATCCGACTTCTTATGCACATATCTTTTGCTTTCTTCACCAGAATTTTCGTCTGAGGATCTCCCAAATGATCTGCTTCTTTGACCATGTCTGTGATCATCAGAATCAGATGACCTCAGCTCCACATTATGTGATCTTCTGTGATGTTTATGGTGCCTTCTGTGGCTTTTCTTACGATACGCATCATCACTTTCACCACTTGACAGGTCAGATTCACTAGATTCTGATCGTCGATGGTGGTTGTGATGCTTTCCATGACTTCTCTTCCGAATTGGACTATCTCCTTCATCACTAGAGAAGTCAGATCCACTAAGTTTTGATGGTCGTTTCCGTTTGTGATGCCTTTTCCTCTTGCTTACTTCATCAACAGAAGAATCAGAATCACTGGAATCTGATCTAGAACCTCGATCTCTTAGCTTCTTGTTTTGCCTCTTCTTTCTTCTCCTCTCATCAGAGCTACTGTCCAATTCATCACTACTAGAATCACTAGATTCTGAGCATCGCTTCTTTGTCCTTCGTTTGAAGCTTTTATCTCTCCTTTTCTCATGGTCATCAAAGTGAGAATGCTTCTTATGCTTCCTATGAGATCTTTTACTTGTCTTCTTATGCTCATCATCAGTATCATAATCACTGTCGTTATCAGAGCCTGATTTTTTCTTATGCTTCGCAGCCTTCAGCTTCCTTTCGCTAACTTCAGCATCAGCCTTGGCCTTAGCAGCAGCCTCCTGTTTTTGCTCCCACTTCAGAGGAGCTTCCTTTCTCTCCATAAATTTCTTCTTCTTCTCCTCAACCATCTGGATGAACCTCTTCGAGTCCATTTATGATCAATAACCAACTCAAACGCTGCATTTTGGTAAAACGATGACAGGAAGTGCATCTCACAGAAGAGAAAAAACAAAATTAGTTCTACAATCAAATAAAATAATACTTTAACAAATGATCTTTGCAAGTAAAATAGAAATTGCTACCCGACAGACATTTTATAAAATGCATGACTGTTACTATCCGGAGCAATTTTCAAAATATAAAGAAGAAGACAACCATCTTCACAGCACAATTGCAAATTTCCAAAATCATCCCCGTTCCAAAATTATATCTTTCCATTGTACGCAAAGTACAATATTGCAAATTTCCAATTTATTACCAAATCCATATAAAGTGAAGTACCATTTAACAGCATAACAATTATATTACTTTAATATTTATTCAAGACATGGGATATCAACACTCTAAACAAACATCTCCATCTACTTCTATTCACAGTTCAGTGACACTTATCAAGGCATATACCCATAATTTAAGCTGAATGCATAGGCAAAACAAACTGATGGTAAAACTTGATAGTTGATGAGATGCACCTAACCCCATTCTATGGAAAATTTGAATAAAACAAATTATTCTTTTAAAATAGGGACACAAAGTAACACAAGTAAAATCGACTACACCCTAAAAGTATCTAAAAAAACATTGTTCAACATTAGCACACTGTAATTAAATGGCAGATAATTGAAACAAAATATAGCAGCTACTAAATCATATAAGATAGATCTCGTTCCATTCTTACCTTATATGTGAAGAAAGATGTAAGCTCCGTTAGCAGCAACCCACTCGAGATCAAGTAATTAGTTGATAGTTTCAGAATGAATCTGCATCACATGAAATGAACGATTATAGTAATTAAATACAACAATTGAATACAAAATTGATCGAAATTGTAAAAAGGAGAGACACAGTACCTGAAGGAAGAAGCGAAGAATGAGAATCGAAGAGGGTTAGGGTTTGCTGCTTGCCTTTGTTCCAGAAGCGTCTGAATGAAATGAAATTAGTGATTGGCGGCCTGTAATTTATACACACGCTCTTTCTCTCTTTTGAACCGGTTGGGTTCTTTCTACGCGTAAACCGGTTTTGCGGTGATAACGAGGACGCAGTCCACGCTATAGTCAATAGTTTCCATGTGACATCATTATGGGTCAAGCTGGAAGCAGTGTGAAGGCCCAAGAGCATAGCCCATGTCTCAGTAAGAGTAAATTAGCTTATGATTCTCACATTATTCCGGCACTAGAATTAAAACCTATATTTAGCAATTCAAACCTGGAGTCTCACTATGTATTATTGGTGTTTTATCATTTGAATACAAAATTTTCTACAAGTAGTGCATTAAAATCTGTACTATATTTAAGAGTGAGGGAAAAAAAGTATATGCTTGTTTTCTATTTGGAATTTGCATTTCTTTTGCATTTCAAGGTTTCTTATGTCGTGGTTGAAGAATGGATGTGCATTTGTTTCATCCCAAGTAGTTTGCCATTCATGAAACTGTTATGCAGAAGATTTATCTTCGCTTATGTGTATAATTTCTCTAGGATGATATATTGCCCAAGTTGATGACATTCTCTAGTTCTTATGAGGAAATAGGTCAAAATATTGAGGCACAAGAGCAATTGTTACTGCATATCCGGGTACCTCTCTTTGCTCCCATCTAAATTGAACTAATGCATATACAACAACTTGGTTCCATTGGGTGGGGTTAAATTGAACTAATGCATATAAGAACTGAATGATGTTGTTAATTTTGTGTGTGTAACAATATGCATTTTCATTGTTCAACAGGATGCAATTACAAATGTAAAGCAGCACACAATGCTTTTGTAATGACAAGGAACATCCAGGGCAGGGAAATGATTGAAGGAATTCAGAGACAAGTAGCTGGTCTGAGTTTCCAGGATAACAAAAACACAGGTGCTTATAACAGCAACTACACTTCAGTGGGAAACCAAAACCAAAGATCCAATGCACAACCAACCGATCCTCGCCCTCAAACACACTATTATCAGTCATCTGAGCAGCCACCATTTAAAGTCAATTAAATTAATACATGAATATTGAATGACAATGTAAAAATTGCATGTAGTATTTTCTCTAATCAAGTACGAATATAATAAATAAGAATTTTGAATAAGAATTGAATATAATATATGGTTGAAGTTCGTATTATCTAATTGGCATACTTTTTTTTATTATTAGGTTAAATATATGATGTATCAGTTAGGAGTTTACATTATTTATGCATTTAGAAGTGTTGATACCCAACTTTCTCCAAGTTCCCAAAAAAAAAATACAAAAAAATTGTATTTTTTATATTTTTAAGAAATATAAAAAATACACTCCGCTTCAAAAATGCATAAACACTTTTTTGGTACTCACAAGATCATTACATAAGCACGCTGTTGAAGCACAATGAGAAAATCTTGAAACAGCCATATTTAACAAATGCAGAAGTTTCCTCTCAAGTATAATCTTCTATTCTCAGATTGTGACCCATGACATGGGCAATAAATTCAACTGTATACATGTATCAACTAATCTATTTACTGAATGACAACAGCACCACCAATGCACCAAAAATAAAAAACGAGCAAAAGCAGACCTGGTATATAACTATTTAGCAGTGGTCTGTTCAAGGTTTATGTTGTGCATATATTGATGTTCTAACAGCTTGTTGAAGAGTCAGAGCTTTTCCATTTACAAGTACTTGCTCAAAGAAATCCAGGCGTATAGATTTGAACTGGTAATTCTATTTTTTAATATAAAAGAATATAACAAGGAAACCCTTTCGTCAGAATGATTAGTTCCATAATAAAGACATTGAGGAATTTGCATATCATTGCATTAAATAAAGAATATCTTTGATGAAAGTGTACCTTCTCTTTCCAGGACAAATCAACATCACGAAAGTATGGGTCAAGCAGCGTTAGCTGATCTCCTTCTTTAATCTGAACAATTTCAGAGCTCAATTAAACTCCACTGTTATTCTTCAACCGAAGAACCATAGTAGAGAAACATAAAAATAACCAACTAGACCAAAATTTTATTCAGCAAACTAAAAGCAGTCACATAAATGGCAGATATAGAAATATAAGCAAAGATTTATATATTATAACATATCAGATGGGGTCTAAATCAATGAGACCAAGCATTTTTATTTAACACTGGTGGGATAAAGACTTGATTGTTGTCGATGTGTTCAATGTTGCATACTCTGTTGCATATCGTCACATTTGGACATTTCTTTTCTCTTTTATGTTTATAGTTGTCAACCATAATGCACAAGTTGACTTTAACATAAACATATCTCAATTGTACCAAAGTCCATATGCTTAAATGCATAGACCACCCGCCACCATTGATTTTTCCACTTGTTAAGAAGGGGTGTAAAAGAAGGAACCGGGCAATCGGTTTCTCACATTTGACATTTATCCAAAAACAGACAAGGGATGTTTTCCTTATGAAAAACATGATTTAAGAGACAAAAGAAGAAGTCGACGTAAAACTTCAGCAGCAGTTCTTACCACATCATTACGTACACCATAAACTGAGAGAACAAAGCAAGTTTGATTTGAATCACAAAGCAAATAGTATCTGCATAATAACAAGAACATGATTATATGGATCCAATATCTGCACACATTGCAACAATTTTTAGGACATGACATACAGGACATGGAAACACATTCTTATGACCTATCAGTAAGGAAATTATAGAAAACCCAGCTATTTGATGCATAAACAAATTATACAACAAAAGGAAATTAGCAAATCAAAGGGTAAAAGGCATAGGCATGCAAATGAGATTATTCAATGCATTGGGTGCCTATACTGCTTCCCTAGATATCAACTTACCATGTTTTAAAACTGATTATTAAAAAAAATATTTCAAAATCCAGAACAAAGGTCATAATTCAAGGGAGTGAGGGGGGGCTGCTGCTGCTGCTTATGGAAATAATTATAAATAGTAAGAAAAAAACTTTTTTGGAATAGAAAACTTACAGAGGAGCAATACTCTCACTCCTAATAAAGAAAAACACCTTCCCCTCAACCGCTACAGCTCTATTAGGACCCTCTGATAGAAGGTTTATGGTAACTCTTTTGTATGACAAATTCACTTGCATCAGAAGGTAGACATGAATCTAGTCAGTATACTAGTAAAAAGGATCTTAAAAACACGGGCTTAATAGAATTTAAAATGGACAATGAACTCAAACCTATAGGTTAGAAAGGTGCTTACAATTAACAGCAGACAATGATGATGCCAAAGCTGCAATTCGCTTAGCTCTTACATGTCCCTGTACATTTATAAATCATATATAAACAAGCTGCCTCTTCCAAAATAAGATGCTGACTACAACCCTTTTTTATTAGTTTGCTGGGTAAAGGGGGAGAGGACAGGATTGACTTTAATGTTGCTTACAGTTACCAGCTTCTATCATGAAAAGAGTCCACCATGCTAGGACTAGGATATCAATCTACTAAAAATCCCCTTGGGCAAAAAAACTTTAACTAATTACTAGGTTTGGTTACTACATAGCCATATGAAAATTTCATTACCCTCAACAAACTGTCGACCTTGTCAAGTAAATTGACTATCTTCTGAACCTCCTCTGCAGCATTGAGACCTGGATCCTTTAAAGCAGCAGCCTCAAATCCACTAAGGGCCCTCTGGTAGTTCTCTAGATATTTGTGAACCTGTAAATCGTTCCTTATTTAGACCCGAGCAGTGGGATCATTTTGACCAATATAGCAAACCAAATTAGTGGGAAAAGGCTTGGGTTGTTAAAAGTTATAGAGTCAAACAAACTAAACTCTAAACTCCACCGAATGACAGTTACTCTATTAATGTGCAGTAAGCATAGCATGCAGCCATATACTGTTACATGATATTGAGATATAAATATTGTTCTGTTCTATTATTTCCAGGAGGCTGGGAACTGGTAATCTCATAATTGATACTAGGAATAAAGGAGGAAAGCAAGCTAACATATTCAATCTCCAATCTCTGCTCTAATAGAGACTTAAACAAGATGAAATACAATACAAGGATCAAAATGCAACTTACAGTGGCACTATTAAAATATAGATCTGGATTAGAACTCATCCTTTCATCTTTCTCCTGGTACATATTAGCCAAACATTATTAGGTTTTCCACGTATGTAAAGGATAAGCCTAAAATTCACCACAAATGTAAGACACGATAATAAAAACATTATTGATGCTAAATTCTATATCATTCTTCTTTGTACTCACAGCATTTTGATATGCTTTCAAAGAATTTAAAAGTTTGCTATGATCCCAAGCTCCATTGACAAAAAAACTTGTAAGGCATGCATTTCCAAGATTATCTGTCAAGGAGATCAGATGATGTTAAAACTTAAAACATACAGATCTTGCATCTTATATTCACAACAGACAAGATTTAACACCCCTGTCCCACATATTAGCGACCTCAGTTACAAACAATTTTCAAAGACAAGCGTGAAATATAAAAAGTATAAGGACAGCAAGGAAAAAATTCAATAATCACCGTTCATTTCAGGAAAACAAATAAGTGTTTTCAGATTCTATGAATGCCATTACTTATGATGTTCTTTGACCAAAAAGAAAGGGAAATAATTTTCCGGCATGAAGCAAGACATGTACTCATTGCATCAAGTCATTAAGGTCATAATAACTTTGATGAGTAATGTCTAGTGGGAAGGTGAAAATAAAGTATGACTGTATGAGAGAAATTGAGCATGTCTAGGTTGCACAGTGACCCCTTATTTTATGGTGTAATTACAATTAATCAAGGAACAAACAAGGGGATGATCAATATTTGAAGCAAATTGTGTCTAGGTTGCAAACCGATCCCTTATTTATATTGTAATATTAATCAGTCTCGGAGAAGATCAATAGCTAACTTCAAGCTTAATCACTAGCTAATTTACAGGAATCAACATGTTTACAGATGACCATATATTTACAAGTGGTAAATCAATAAGAGGATATGCCAAATATATCAAAGTAATAGTTTATTTAAAAAACGTACACCAGGAGTTCCCATCCTTGACATCCAAAGTGATTGCTTCCTTGGCATGTTGAATGCTTTCCTCAACGAGTTCTACCTGATTCTCTGCACCTGTGTCCATGGCAAGGAAAATAGCGCAGCTCTACTATTAGGTAATTTTAATTTTTCAGTGTTCACCAAAAACATACCACAAAGTTCTTATTCTGTTCACATTTTGTCCGATAAACTTAAAAGAATTGTATTGTTGTGTATTGATGCAAACATAAAAACTTACAAATAATCATTTTCTTTCCACTTTCTACATTTTCCTACATTCTTATCTGCACCACTTTCCTGTGTCATTCCATTCTCCCTCCCACCTTCTTGTTTCTATGCACAAGTTTATATCTTCAATTTTATTTTATTATAAAACAGACCAAAGTAAATGCAAGTACATATCACAACACTGCATATTTCTTTCTACTTTTACACTTTCAGTCAGTCTTAATTTGATGCTTGAGTAGCATAATCAAATCTGAGACCACCAATAAAGAAGTATCGTACAACTACCAGGATTTATTGCAGCTTTTAGAAGGGAAAAAAGAGATATACTCCATTTAAAACATCAAGAAGGATCTTAAACCCATTTCTCTAGTGAGTAAGGTAAAGTATCTCCAGATATTACACCATAAAGAATACATTAAGAATTAAGCATTCTTGAAACCAACTTGTCTAACGAACAAAAAGATGGCCAAAATCAACACCAAAAGGGACGACGACTAAAAAAATTAGGACAACTAAAAAGGGATGATCTTCAAAAATTAAAAAGTAAAAGCAAAGCCCTTACCTTGAGACATTTTCCTTTTAAGCATTGATAATTGACAGAGAACTTTTTTGTTAGGACCCTGCATAACAACCAATATCCATCACTAGTTCACCGTGCAGAATCTTAACCAGAACAAAATTACTGCATCAGTAATGTAATTTAAATCGTGGATCCCTAGTGTTGGCATTAACCTTATTTAATGCAAGACTTAGACAATTCTTTGTGGCCGATAAATCACCTTTCTTCCAAATGCAGTTACCTAAACATAGCCAAGCATCTGCAAGAGATGGGTTTAGCTTAACCTGGTGCAAAGAAAAGTCAATTCAACATCAGTAAAAGGCAGTCTAAATCACAAAAACTAACACTTCAGCCTTGCTTACAGCTTTTGATAGATGATCCTCAGCTTCTTTCCTATAATCAGGAAATACATCCAATATCTTCCCTCTAAGATATTCAAGTGTTGCACGTTGCATAGGGGATTTCCTTTGTTCTGGCAAAGGAGACAAAATTTTAATAACAAAAAAAAAATAATGAAACAAATGAGACGACGACAACAACAACCAAGCCTTACATCCCACTAGGTGGGGTCAGCTACATAGATCAAACTGCGAAATAATGTTCTATCATAAATCATGTTTTTTAGTAAAACATTGATCTCTAAATCTTTCCTAATCGTTTTTACCTACGGTTTTTCTTGGCCTCCTTCTTCCTCCATATCATCGAGACACTGGGGAATATTTTAAACTTCAAGAGGCAAGTACGAGGCATCCTCTGAATTATCATTCAAAATTGAAAACAGTGTAAGATTCCACTATTAATATTTCAATAGTGTTATCTAAATTTGTTTTCAAAAACCTCGTATGCATGCACGTCTCCTATTGTCTAACACAAGAAGTAATACAAATATGATTGGTGTTATGTAGCTTCTCACATTCGTTTTTCAACTCAAATATCTTACTGCAATATCCTATATTTCACGTGTTCAAATAGCAACTAAATAGAACAAGGAAAACGAAATTAAACATTTGCAAGTTACAAAGCACAATAAAAATTGATGAAAAACATGAAATTAGGCTGAAAATTTGAATTGAAAGAGTAAACAGGAAATAAGAAAGAAAACCTAAAGGAATGGAATCGAGGAGTTGAAGAGCGAGATCGGAATGATGTTGCAACTTAGAAATTCTGTCAACGGGGTCAGGTGGAAAATAAGTATCTCTGATATGGTAAAGATCTTCAACTTCTTTTGTAGCTTTCGATAATGCTTCTTCTTCCTCTGTCATGTTCATCTCACTCACCACTCTGCACAAATTGAAAATGGGAAAGGAAGAGAACGAAGATGATGATGAGTTTGGGCCATTGGGCTTACCAAAATACTTAAAGGCCCATTATAAAAAGTACTTCCCTATCTCTTCTTTTTTATCCTAACTTGACGATTTTGAAAAGTCAAAAAACTCTGGTTGTATTGTATATTGGTTGTGCATCAATTAATTTATAAGTCAATTAGCTTATTTGACCCAAAAAAATAGGTTAATTATCTTTAGAAGATGGGCTTATGAGTATATTCAATAATTCATTTCAATACGATTTATAAAACCAAATAATTTATATGATAGTTTTACCTAACAATTATATTTAAGTAGTTAATTTATAAGCTCCTAATATTTCCAAAATTTAAAGAACATTTAGCTACCTTGTATACTCACTTTACTTCATTTAAATAATCTAAAAGTTGATAGATTTATGACGATACATAAAATATTTACACCTATAATCTATTAGGACGTTGCTCCTTACCAAATTCACCTCTTCCAAGTTCCAAAGTCCTTTTATATTTTGTTTCCATCGTTTTTATAAACAAATGTGAACATATACTTATTTATATATATATATATATATATATATATATATA
>NC_032016.1:7151213-7208447 GCF_001865875.1 Lupinus angustifolius
AATATATAGATTTAATATGTATATATTGATAGTATAAATGTTTTTATACTGTCAGCAGATTATTCACCATTGATTTATTAACCACTACTGATTCTCAAACAAAAGTAATACAAATCAACAATGGATAAAATACTAACAGTATAAATACTTTACACTATTGGTGCACAGATTCTAAAATATTATGTGTATATATGCCAGTATAAGAGATACTCTATCTATTTACAAAACATATATAAACTACATACAATTGACTTCATGCACCAATATTTGTATCAATATGTCCAGTAGCAAATAATACTTTTATTCGTATTTACGTCTCACACATTATTTTATAACTTATTACAATTTTTTTATAAAATAAAAACAACATATACATTTTTTCCATAATAACAAACATCATTTTTATTCTTATTTAGGTCTCATAATATCTACTTTTTTTTCCAAAATATTTATCTATCTCCTTACTTTTCTTTAAGAACAACCACTATAGAACATAGGTACACCTAGCCAACAAGCAACAGCATTCCAATCCAAATAGAGCAAGAAGCAGGACATGGACATGAGAGAAAAAATATGGAAATCATTTTCTTGGTCTTGCACACAAAACCATAACCCATTGGACAATAGATAATTCCTAGTTGACAAATTCGTTATTTCATTATCTTTATATGATATTTTTTACTTATTAATCTCAACCATTCTCTCTTTTTTATCTATAAATCAAAGATCATGATAGAATGTTGCATTACCACTATATGGGTGCAGAACTTGTCAAAAAAGTGTAAAAGAGCCAGCCATATTTGCGGATGACTCCCCAAATATTCCACTACTAAAAGATGAAGTTGAGATTAATTTGATGATTTATAATTATTTTTATTTAAAAATAATTAAAGCTTACATCATCACAAATTTTGTAAGACCATATGTAAAGGTGGCAAAAAATTTCACAATCCATTTAAATTCATTTGTTAGAGTTAATTGATTTAAAAGTGTTGATAATGTATGAATTTGAATCCATCCATTATATCTAATGGATATCCATAGATATAGCCATTTAGATAGATATCCATATATATATCCATTTGGATGGATATCCAATCCATCCAAAAAAATAAAAACAAAAATATTTTTTCCCATTAAAGAACATACAGACTAAGGATGTAAGCGGTTTCGGTTTAAACCGTGAAACCGATGGAATCAAATTGAACCAAACCACAAAATGTGGTTCGGTTTCGTTGTTCGGTTCGGTTAATTTTTTAAGGAACTGCTTATGTTCAGTTCGGTTTATGGTTTTAGAAATTTAGGAACCGTTGAAACCGAACCAAACCGCATATTAAAGAAATATATACAAGGGATTAGGAAATAATGTTTTATTATTGTTTAAATTCTTCAACCAATTTTCTAGCTTAAATTTTTGTGTGAGTTGTAATGTTATATATGTTACTAAATTATTATTAAGTTAGTATAATATATGTTATTAGTTACTAAATTGTTTCCTAGTGTCTTATGATTTGAAACATATTTACAACTTTTGTGATATTGAGTTTGAAACTAACATATATCATATATTATTACACATGTTTTGTTACATGTGTTACTAATTATGAAACGTAAGGTTATAAATGTAACTATTATATATTTTACTAATTTATATATATGTTATTAATCATGAATTTTATTGTTATATATGATTCATAATTTTTATGATAGTAGTAGTAATGTTTATCCTTTTATGGATAAACAATATCTCTTATAATGCATTTTGAATATTCAATTCATAGAATATTTTTTATAAAAAAAAGTAAATGGAAAAACCTTGGAACCGAACCGAACCATTCAAGAGCGGTTCAGTTCGGTTCTTATAGTTAAATCTGCGGTTAATCGAGCGAAACTGAAACATATGCTTTTTATCGGTTTGATCATTAAAATGCACCAAAACCGAACCGAACTGAATTTTTACACCCTTAATACAGACTCAACTCTGATATACAAACACAACGTGCGAAATATAAACTAATGTTATTAATATCGTATCGATCACCACATCGGTCAGAGTACTGGTATGATGGTTCAACCAATTCATCAACCAATAGTTCATTAATTAAAACACATACATGTGAAGTTAAATATACATATTTTGTATACTAATATTAAAATGTTGAAAAATAAATAAAGAAGTTAATAACTATTTTTATTTATATCACTTGTTAAAAATGTATGTTGTAGACCATGTTTTAGATGTATAAAAAATGTAGTAGTTTTGTGTTTGGTCATTCATACCAATATTTTGGTAAAAATATATCAATTTCATTAAAAAAAAATTAAATGAAACCAGCTGTATGAACAGTACAGTTCAATTGAAAACTGGCTAGTATGACCAATTTTCACCGATATAATTGCATAATCAATATAAACATTGTAACGTAGTGATATTGAGATCGATTCACGGTTGGACCGACTAACATGAACCAATTTTGATATCATTGATATAAATTACTCTCTTTCTAACTTTTTTATCAAAACATTCTTTCAAAAAATTTCAATAAAGATTGATATAACATTTTGTATCATGATTGAACACAAGAAAAAATGTATGATTGCATAATTTCTGACCTCACCTACACTGTTGACTTTTAGAGCTTGAAGTAAATTTAAATAATGAGATTATTTTAAAATGTTTTAAAAAAACACTTTTTAAAAATATTTTTTAGATTGATTTTTAAAAGTGCTTTATTAAATAATATGTTTTAAAATGTTTTTTTCCTTCAAAAATTGATTTAGTTCAAATTAAAAAAATATGGATTGGATATTCATCCATCCAATTTATTAAAATGGATATATGGATAGAATGAATGGATTGAAATCCATTATATATGAATGGATTCAATAGTTTAGAATTGTGATTTTATGAATTGGTGGATAGCTTTGCATCCATCCTTTATGACTCAAATTCATATCCATCCAAATTCATATTCATTCAAATCCATTCAATTGTCACCCTCAGTCACATTTAGAATTCCCCATATTTGACACCAATCGTTATATTAAAGTTTATATTATTTTTACACTTCACAGTTCTTTAGGTATGAAAAAATCTATTAATCATCTACTTTAGTACACGTAGTGTTGAGTCAAACCAAATGCTCAAATGATTTGCAAAAATTTCAACTCTCCCTCGGTTTACCAACTCAAGCTTGAAAGAGCAATACGTCGATTGGGTCTAACAGCATTATAAGTCGAAAATTCAGCCGCGTGTGAAAATTACACATTGCACTAAAATGCAATCGCACCTTCTTCCCATTTTCCACCAATTTGAAGCACCCAACGCGCATACTCAAAAGCCAAAGAAAGTCTCATCAATTTCATAATCACGATATGAGGATTACATGTCTCATTTTTTTCTATGTCATTGTGTTTCAATCCAATTGAAAGTTATCATTTATTTAAAAATAAAAATAAAAAATATAAAGTAACTTTAGTATATTATCTAGTGTGATTTGATTGACTTGATATATAATGATATAATTTTGTAGGGACAGATCTTGTTTCCACTTTCACATGCTCCTTCTATATTCTATTCATTAATCAAACATTCTTGACTCTTTCCTAAGAAAATTCTCTTCTCCTATATAAACACACATTCACATACATCATTCTACAGAAACCAAACTCTCAAACCAAAGAACCTCCACTTATTCTTCTCTCTTTTCCTCATACTCTAATACCCATTTTCTCTTCCACAAAAAAGTTACTAACTTTTCTAGTTTCACGTGATGGGCAATTACATTTCATGCACCTTCATACCTCCTTTGACGAAGAACACAAAAGCTGCAAGGGTGATCTTCCCCACCGGTGAAGTTAAACAATTCAAGGAGATTGTAAAAGTTGCGGAACTCATGTTAGAGCTCCCAAACTATTTCTTATCAAACTCTCGTTCTCTTCACGTTGGTCGAAGGTTCCATGCTCTTGGTGCTGATGATGAGTTAGAATTTGGAAACGTTTATATTTTCTTTCCAATAAGGCGATTCAACTCTTTTGTCACGGCTGCTGACGTGGCAGTGCTCTTGATGGCTGCAAATTCCGCCGCCAAGAGGATATCCGGCAGAAAGACACGTGTTCAGCCCGATAATGGCGGCGGAGAGCAGCCACAAGTAGAGGAGAGTTTGCAAGAGAACAACAAAAACGGAGTTGCAAGGTTGAGCTTAGAAGGAGTGGAGTCAATAGGGTTTCATAATAGGTTAAGTTATTGTAGATCAAGGAAGCCAGTGTTGGAAACTATAAATGAGGAATCTATTAAAATAAGAGGGAGAATTCAATGTTAGATGTTAGTGTGATAGATTCTTGATGTCAATTATTTTGTGCTCCTAGAAAAAACTTTAGGTTAAAGAGGGATATGGTAGCTAGATTTATATAACACGTCCAAAATTATCCAAAGTGGTGGCTTGCTATAGTATCAAATTAATTTTTACAAATTTGAGTGGATAGAAATCATAGAATCATAGCTACTGATTTTTATTTTTAGCTGCAATGAATAACATGAGATTTGGATGGTAAGATATATTTGTTTTTTTTTACAAGGATGTACTTGGTTTTTATTTGATTCTCGCTTCCTTTTTTTCTTAGAAAAATAAATAAAATTGAGAGGGGTCTTCCTTAATTGACCACTAATAGTTCACCACTAATGGATATTTCTCGGTACTCACTCTTTTGCCTTGATATTTAAGAACACATATTCAACCGCGTTTATGTGGTGAACGCTGTTAAATGTAAGGTGGAAAATAATTAACAACGCTTATTGGAAAAAACGCTGTTAAATATGTTATATTTAACGACACTTATTGAAGCAAGCGCTGTTAAAAATCATACTTCATATATTTAACATTACTTCTTCAATAAAAGTTGTTAAATGTGTTATCTTTAACAACATTTCTTCAATAAACGTTGTTAGATGTCATACTTCATATATTTAACTTTAACAATATTTCTTCAATAAGTGTAGTTAAATGCTTGTTTTAGTGAGCGTGAACTTTTCAAATTTAAAAATAAAACCTCACACAATAATATATATCACTCAATTTATTATTTCTCTTATTTTTCTTCTTCTACATAAGTTACATTTTTTTTCTTTTGTTTTTAGTTTCTCTCTTCAAGCAAGTTATCGATTTTTTGTTTTTCTCTTCAAGCATAAGATAAACCGTTATCTTATTTTAGCTCATTTATTTCTCTATTCACTAACGGTGTGATCTTTATTTGTTGTGAAGTTATGCAGTTATGGTGAATTTATTAATTTTTTGTTTTTTGTCTTCAAGCATAAGGTAAATCGTTATCTTATTTTAGCTTATTTATTTCTCTCTTCACTAATAGTGTGATCTTTATTTGTTGTGAAAGTATACAGTTATGTGTTCTAGGTTTTTGGATATGGTGAACATTGAAGGAGAAATAATAAACAATTTGTGTAAGATCTATTACTCATATGCTATTTTATAATATTAGAATTTGTTAAGGTTGAATGTAATTGAAGTCGTTACTGATTTAACAAATCTATTGTAAATGTGGTGGAATTGGACATGTTTGTCATGTGTTTAATAGAATGTCTGTGAGAGATGTTGTCTTATTTAGAAAGTAGACATTTAACAGCGTTTGCTTTAGTGAGCGCTGTCAAATGTCTACTTTATATAGGGATATAAAAACGTTGTTGAATATAATCTTATGTACTAATGCGCTCACATAGAAAGCGTCACAAAAACACTGTTAAATGACTATTTTAAACGTTGTTGTTTTGTTATTTTAACGTAGTGAATGAACTAATTCCTTTTAAGGTGTGTAACTGATCATTTTAACAAACATTACTTACAAAAATTGAACGTTTAATCTTTTAATTATCATATAATTTAACGAAGTCTTACATTACTAATATATTTTGAGAGTAGCATTCCTTAACTACAAAGAGTAGTCCTCTTATTTACAAATAGATATAAGGATTCATGGTTATTAACAGGTTTGTCAATTTCACATACTGACTTATAATTAATTTTTTATTTAAATCAATATAAATAGAAATAGTGATAAAATTTTAGAATAATACAAATCAAATGAATTGAAATAATACTTATTCTGCGGGGATCACTTCATCTATCCTATAATGAGTGACACTTCATATATCATAAGCTACAAATAAAAAAAAATACTCAAAAATTAAATTTTAACTTAAATACATATTTTTTATCTAATCACAAAGTCATGGTATACAAAGTGATAATCATTGTAGAACAATATATATGCACTCCTTAGAGTCAACTTATTATATCATGCCAAAGATATATGAATTCAAACTTCTCCTTACCAAAAGTCGTTGAAATAGTGATATAAGTTATGCTAGATTTTCATAAAGACTAAAAATTCAATTTCTAATAGTTAAACTTATTGAGACGTGAAATCTTAAATAATTTAGTTGATTGCCTTAGGTTGAGTTTGGTTGCGCAGAGTTAGAGAAGAAAGAAAATAGGGAGAGAGAAGTAGAAGAGGAATGAGGAGTTTCTCCCTATTGGTTGAGAGGGGAGAAAGAAGGGAGAGAAGAAAAAAGTGGGTGAGCCCATAAATTCCCCTCCTCCACTTATGAGGAGAAAATGAGAAGAGAAATAGAGACTTTAGTCACAAATCATATCAATTAAAAATACAATAAAATTTATAATTTAAAATTGTAACATTTATTTTTAATTAATAATAAAACAACATTTTTCTGTCTCATTTCTTTATTCTATAGACATTTTTGTAATTTGAACCACAACATTATCACTTTCTTTTCATTTTCTATCTAACTAAACAAAAGAGAAAGATAAGAAAATATTTATTTCTATTCATTTTCTCTCTTTCTTCTTTTATACCAAACATTACAAAAATTTACTCTATTTCTCTTCTTTCTCACATTTTTTTCTTTCTCCCTTATTTAGTGAAGGATACCCATGTAAAAAACTCTATAAGTTAGATAAATATAATATATTTGACTATTTAAAGATTTAAAGGCATACGAAAACCGGAACTAAAAAACAAAAGACGACCGAGAAGGAGAAACTAAGGTAACACAATAAACAGTTGAAAACGTTTGGGGTTTAAACTTGAAAGAGGTTCCGCCATTTCCATATCCAAACCAAAGTACACGTAATTCTCATCCCTTTCCGGTTCATGCTTCTTTTCTCAACAACAATAATACCCTTCTAACCCTCTCATAATAATTGCATCAAATCCTCAAACCCATAAAACTAGTTTCTCAACACACAGAATAACATAAACAGTCACAGATCCAATTTTCTCTTCAAAAATTTCACATTTCTTCAAAAAAATTCCAATAACCGACAAAACCCTAGTACTGATAACACTCTCTCCTCTGATCCGCACCGTTTTGCAATGTATTCATATCTGGGTCTGTTTCTGTGCATTCTTCTTGTGTGCTGTTCTGTGACTCCATTTTCTATAATTGGGTCACGGCGTTCGATCCTTCGAGAGGTTAGCAACAATGAAAAAAGTGATCATCCTGATTATGCCGTTGAGCTGAATGCCACCAATTTCGTTGATGTTCTTAAAGATACCCCAGCTACTTTTGCTGTTGTTGAATTTTTTGCCCATTGGTTAGTCATCATAATTTCTATATTTTTTTTCCTCGTTTTTATGTGCTTTTACACGTTCAGTTGATTGATTTCTCTACTGCGTATTGAAAAGTTCGGTTTTTTATGGATTATATTTAAATTATAGGATTATATCTGACAAGAAAGTTGGAACTGTAGAATTCATATTTCATACTTCATAGTATAGAGCATTACAAGGCTTTTGGGAAATTTGGTTGACTGGTTTGTTGTGTTTGCTTTTTTAAGGTGAGGTTTTGTTTTCTAGTTTAAGTATTAAAATTAATTCAGTTATAGGCGATTCAAGCTGTAGGTAAATATTCGAGAGAGCTAATCGTTTATGTGATCGAGGGTGCTTGCTATGAGTGTTGAAGGGGAAAATGGAACTATAGTTTGAGACTTTACTTGAAAATGGCCCTTTTGTTATTCCATTCAATGTATGTCACTCTCCTTTACACCTTTGTATGTTTAAGGAGCATTTTATTTCTGGATTCTGATATTTCGCGTCCTATTTAAGACGCTAATCCACTAACAAAATTGAAAGGAAAAATATTTTGTGCTTTTCTGCCATAGGTAGATATAAAAATGAAATTCGTATAACAAATTCTATTTTCCCTTGTGTCCCTTAATTTTCTGTCAGGTGCCCTGCTTGCCGGAATTATAAGGTATTGTTTTCTCAAAAGTAATTAAACTTTTGGGCTTATTCAATGAATATTTTAACTCACTATTATCATCTCACTGGATTTATATTGCAGCCTCACTATGAAAAGGTTGCAAGATTATTTAATGGACCTGATGCAGTGCATCCAGGAATTATATTAATGACAAGGGTAGATTGTGCATCTAAGGTATGTGCATTATCTATTTTTTTTCACCATATGTGGTTTAGAGTTTATAAAAAAACATGCCTTGGTGATTGGTATCTCTTTGTTCACTTTTTCGGAAGCACAGATAAATAATAAACTCTGTGATAAATTTTCTGTGGGTCATTATCCTATGCTCTTTTGGGGCCACCCTCCTAAGTTTGTTGGTGGTAGTTGGGAACCTAAACAAGAGAAAAGTGATATATCTGTGATCGATGATGCACGCACTGCTGATCGGTTGCTTAATTGGATCAACAAGCAATTAGGCAGGTATGAGGTATACATACATTTATTGTTAGCGTGGTTAAGATATTGTATCTGGACATTTTATAAGCTAGATATTGCGTTTGAATTTAGAATAGCAACATTGTGGACTTGTGTATTACAAATTAAGCAGGAAGGAAAACTCAAAGTACTAAGTGCAAGAGTGTTGAATTATGAGGAAACATTTCAGTTGCATCTGATGGAAACAGAAATTATCATATATTTTGCTTAAACTTGACGTAAATTTAGCTTGATCTTATTTTCTTGTCCGTAACTTATATTGTTCAAAACTTACAGTTCATTTGGCCTGGATGATCAAAAGTTTGGAAATGAGCACCTTTCATCCAATATATCTGACTTTGGACAGGTCCTTTTCTATGCTTGTCATATACATGATTTCCTTGTTTTTTATATATGCAAATATTGACATTTGTCTTTCATGACTTGGAAAGATTGTAAAAGCTATCTATGATGTTGAAGAGGCAACTTCTACAGCTTTTGACATCATCTTAGGGCACAAGGTAGCTTATCAATTCTCCCTGACCGTTCTTGTTTTGTTCTCATTCTTTTGGATGATAGAATACATACTTTCTGTTTGACAGATGATAAAACCAGAAAGTCGTGTTTCACTTATAAAGTTTCTTCAGCTTCTTGTTGCTCATCATCCTTCTATGAGGTAATGAACCTCTTAAAGGCTCCTTTTTTCCGTGTATGCTCAGTATTTAGTGTCAAAATTTTTGTGTGTTCTGGCTCGTTTGTTTCAGATGCCGGAAGGGTTCTGCCAAATTACTCATGAGCTTTGATGACTTGTACCCAACAGATTTTTGGTCTACTAATGAGCAGGAAATTGATGAGGTTTCACTTAGCAACTTACAGATTTGTGGAAAAGATGTACCTCGTGGACAATGGGTAAGATCTCAATTCTCGTATTTCTTTGTGTCTGAGTCTGAGGATTTCTTATCGTCTTGTAATTTTCTCCCTTCTTTTCTAATATTATTTTTTATAAAGGAAGATCTGAATAGTCAATACTCACATTTAACTTTTTGACCACTTCCATAAAGCACTTTCGCTTGGCTTTTGTATAAAGTATTTGTATTGTCTATAATGTGCACAACACTTCAAACTCATTTTGTATGGATGTTTTCTTTTGGTTACTGTAATCAGATGAATCTTTGAAAGATCTATTCATAGCAGCCAGAACTAATTAACAATTTTTATCTGAAAGTTACCATATTATGTTAATTTTACTAGAATTTTGAATTACTGAGAGTCTGAGAGTAATATTCTATTGCTTGTTATGATGTATTTGTCAGCAGGCTTCATATTTTTCTATTTTTTTTATAGAAAAATATAAAAAATTATTCTCCCATGTCAACAAACTTCAATATTTTATATAGTATGTGTGTGTGTACGCCATGATTTATTCTCAATACTTGCATAAGGATTTTTGTAATCTTTGCACAAAGTTACAGAGAAATGCATAAAAACAGTCCAAATTCGTTGTATATCAGTAGCAGAAATTATAATAAACAACCACAAGAAGCCAAAACATACTTCCTTATCATGTAACAAACATATGGGGAAATACAGAGTACAGACAGCACTCTCTTAATCAGTGAACATGGTTGAATTTCTTTATACGGAATTTTATGTTCTTAGTATAAGAAGGTTCTTGATTATTTTGATTTACTTTGCTTTTCTTTTGTAGATTTTCTGCCGCGGCAGTAAAAATGATACCAGAGGCTTTAGGTAATGCTTCCCTTCCAGGTTTTTTCTAGTTCCACGTTCAATTATCATGTTCAACTTTAATATTACTTGCCCTCAATGAGTAGTTTCAGTCTTGTGTCACTTGTCGATATTCTGAGATGTTAATATTTTGAATATACCAAAGATGGAGCTTCATTCATCTAAAGTGAAACTTAGGTTCTGCAATGATTGCAAACCATATCTAATGACAACATAAACAGTATACCCTTTCTTATCTTTCTCTCTCCACTTTTCCAGCTGTGGTTTATGGGTTCTTCTGCATTCATTGTCTGTGAGGATTGAAGATGGAGAGAGCCAGTTTGCATTTAATGCAACATGTGATTTTGTTTACAACTTCTTCATCTGTGAGGAATGCCGGCAGCATTTTTACAAGATGTGTTCGAGGTAAGGGAACTTAGAATTTTTAATGTGAATATCATTCAATTCTAATATTGAAATTATTTTTCAGCGTTTCTAGTACTTTCCACAAAGCTCAAGACTACGCTCTCTGGTTGTGGAGTACCCATAATCAGGTGAATGACAGGTTGAGTAAAGAAGAAGCATCTTTAGGTACTGGCGATCCTGAATTCCCAAAGACAATTTGGCCTCCGAAGCAGCTTTGCCCTTCCTGTTACCTAGGCTATGACTATAGGAACAAGAAAATTGAATGGAACCAGGATGAGGTCTATAAGTTTTTGACTAATTATTACGGAAAAACTCTCGCTTCTCTGTACAGGGACAAGAATATTGTTGGAAATGACAGAACTGATGGAGGAGCTGAAGATTTAATAGTTGAAGCAACTAATGCAGTTGTGGTGCCTCTGGGAGCTGCATTGGCAATTGCTATTGCTAGCTGTGCTTTCGGAGCACTTGCTTGTTACTGGCGTTCACAGCAAAAGAGTCGGAAGTATTTCCGCCACCCACACTCTTCAAAGAGCATATGATAAATAGGGTGGTAATGAAATTTTTTCAAAATTAACTATTGACTGAGTCCTGAAGAAAATTAGTTGGGGTACAAGGAGAGATAGATTATATTCTTTAGGTGTTGAGATGCTTATTTATTTGTTTGTTTGATGTTTCAGACCAAGGAGAACATGAAAGTAGGAATAGCATACAAGTATACATAGAGGCCTATGAGGTGCATAGCAGTTTTAGTAGGCATCCAATTAATGTTCCAATGAGCATTGCTCAGGCCCTTAGTAGAATTGTACAGAACATAATTCTTGCTCCTAGAGATCATTACTGATCTGTAGCACTTTCTTTTTTGGGTTGAACTTACATCTAGTATAGCACATGACATGCAGCAACATTTTTTGCTCTGTAATTTTGGGTTGTTTTTAATTTTTTAAAGTAACTGGATAAACTATAAGCATGAATTACATTATGTATGGTTCAGTTTTTTACCAAATATGTTAATGAAATAACAGTAGCCTATGGTAGACTGTCATTTGGTGGGAAAGAACATGTTAAATTGCTTCAAAAGTTTTACTGAAATATTAAGTGGTCAAAGTAATTTGCCCAGTTTAGTGGTGCAACCACATGATAATTACCATTTTGAATTTTGGTTCAACTGCTAAGAATTTTGAGTCTTGTATTGGTTTAGGCGTTCATCCTAAATTATGACATGTGATCAACATATAACTATGCTACAGTGCCTAGAAGTGGCCGTATAAAGTAGAGGGTGGTAAGGTCTGATTAGCAAGTTATCACATGGTAAGGGTATGAGATTCATTTATGGTTTGTTTGTGAGTTTGATTTTGAAGAGGAAAGAATGGAAAATAAAAGTTTGAGAGTCATTTCACAAGTGTATTTCGTAACTCCCAAACCTTCCATTTCCCTTCCTTACCTTCCAAAACTCAACTCGTAAACACTAAACAGACCCTTAGTACATAACTACCCAATTTTGATATTGTTATTACAAAACTTACCAAATAATTATAGTCCAAATATACAATGAGAATAACATTGTAGATGCTTGTCATTTTCTATGGTTTCTTTTGTTAAAAAGTCAGGAGGTGATACAAATAACACAAACCCAAAAGAAAGTATCCATTTTCATGGCAATATTTACAAGACATCCCATCTTTGATATCTTTACTTTCATGTGAATTTATAAAATTCTATATACACTGAACATATTGATGTGAACCTGATTAATTCATATCTATATAAGCAGAAACAGTAATTAAATGTACAACTTGCTGCTATCTACGCTTCCCAAGAAATGGCTATCATAGGAACTTCGTGATATAAGTGGCAGAATTTCAGTGTCTTCTAACCAGTTTTTTATCCTCATTCCTCAGCAAACTCAAGTTTCTAAAGGAAGTTGTCTCCATCTAATTTGTACCATAAATCAGAGGAGAAATTGCAGCATCTCAAAGCAAAAACAACTTTTCACACCATGTCTACTTCAATTGACTACAGCACTTTTATAGTACGCGTACGATATGAGGCAGAGGCGGCAAAGCTTCCTCATTTTCATCATCAGATACACTAAGCAAATCATTGGGATGGTCCTAATAGTTACACATGATCAAGCAAAAACATAACTTCAGTATAAGCAACTAGGTTATTCTAGTTGATACATTTAATCATGAGAAAAAGACAAGAGGTTAACCTATAGTAGAAACTTACTCGATGCTGTCGTCGATGCCGCAGGATTAATGACACTGCTCTAACCATGAAGTATATAGGAAAAACAATACCCGCAATCCGAAATAATAACAACTACCAAAATTCGATTAGGTTGTCAGTAAGAGGATGATCAATGTGCTTAGTGCTTAGTAAAATTATAAGTTGAATTAGGCATACATACCATGAAGAGTGGGAAAGAATACTCCATATTACCACTAATTGTGAGGGGAAGAGTATGCCTTAAGATTAGTAGAGCCATGAACTGCAATGAAGATTGGTAAACGTCATACCAAGTAGGTGTGAAGGAATAGTGGCATACATGGACAAGAGAAAAATAATTACAATGACAGCAACTGAACGACAGCATATCAAACTTCCTGTAGAAGAGGCTGAATACTCGTCATAGTTAGAATTGATAAGGTTTTGGTCGGTGGGAACCATGCTAACTACATGAGCACTGTTCAATTCTCTTCTTGAAATCTCCCAATTTCCCCTGACATAACACAGGAGCACATTGGAAAATGTGGGGGGTGTGGTCACATATTAATTTACGAGGGATGAATTAGAATTTTGTATGAGAGTTACCTGAAACTCATTGGAATATGTCCAAATCGAAATAGTGGAGGAGGAGCTGTATAACCAGGCTTGAATTGCTGAGATTTATGATAATATAGGGGGAAATAATTATTCATAACACAAAATCAGGTGAAAAGTGATATCACAAATATAAACCCAATAATCTAGATACTACCATTTCCTGAAAATCTGAAATCAACTATCAATGGGACAAGTATAGAAAGGAGAAGAGAACCAGGAAAAGGAACAATTTTAAGTTACCTGGTGGCATATCTCACAGGTGGTATCACCCTTCTCATTACACCACCGTTGTATACATTTACGGTGAGCATACTGCAAATATCAATCAATAAAAGTGCACAAAATTTAAGCGATCAACTTGAGGCAAATAAAATTAAACATTGGTTGAATTTGATAAATATCTGAAGTTAGTATATGTGCAACATCTCTAAATTGAAGAGCCAAAAAAGAAGATTTTATCAAGAAACTGATCCACAAACTTATTCAGCAACAACAGAAGCCAAATACAAGGAACTGGAAGCTGGGAATTCCGGACCATTTACAACTACTTGCATTTCTTATGTTATTTAAGCTGTGTGCACAAGCAGAAACATGCAGAAAAGAGCTCCATATTTAACAATATAAATATATAATTAACAATCCATCTCAAATGTGGCTATACTCTAGATTGCATCTGATTTGGCCTAGATTATGAATGATAAAAGGGGAAGTAAGTGTTATAGACATACTTTTAGCATAGACCTTTGTTCCCTAGCATTTAGCCAAAATCCTTTAAAAAATTAAAATGCATACATAATGGACTCAATTTAAAACAACTACAATGACTACAATACACATTAAAAATCTCAGTCACTTCCACACATCTAAACATTCAAATGTAGTAGTAAAGAACAAACCTTCAAACTTCCACAACAGGAGCAGGGTGTTTCCATATTAAAATCGTCATCCTCGTCATGGCATATCTTGCACTCAACCAATTTCCCTGGAGATTTTGCACCATGCAGACCCTTCTTCATCGAGGAGACATCAACTTCCATATCATTCAATGCTGAGGATGCAGCCTGCATCAAACTATTCCTGCTTTGAAGTGCAGATTCTAATGTGGATTCGGTCAGCATCCGATCAACCAACAACACAAAGTGATCCCCCATCACTATACTCAATGCAAATTTATATTTTCTTTGTAACTCCAATCCTTTTAGTCAAGCAAATCTCCTTCAGAAATTCTGTAAATGAAACACACATACATGCAACAAAAGAAACAAAAAAAAGTTAGCAACATCGATAAGCATATTTAGAAAATGTAAACTTTCTTTTATGGGCGCTCATAAAATTGGAGAATTTTATCTTCGTGCAGAAATTCCCAGTTCCCATTACAAAAAAACTGGACCCCACATAACTCTTACATAGAGTAAACAGAAAATGTACAAAACTGGAACAGAAGCACCGTATCCAAATTAGTGAAATTGACAATAATTGAATTGAATCAATAAAAGCAATCATTTTGAAAAGTTGTCTGAAAAAAGATGGAGAATTTGATTCACGGTGAGAAACATGGCAACAAAATTAAAAAGGGTATTCCCGAATAAGTTGAAACAAGTGCAGAAACATTCCAGACACAAAAATAATAATAGAAAAAAAAAGTACACAGAAAAGGGAGAACAATGAAATAGACCCAGATGAAAAAATTGGAACAAAAGAACAAAAAGCGAACAGCTTTATTAAGATTGTGACTTAAAAGCCTGAAGAAGCATAAATTAAACGAAAAGGGGTAGAAAGGAGTAGGAATCTTACAAGGTCGTTGAAGCTAAGAAAGGTTTCACTTTTTTATGGTATTTAAAAAAAGAGGGGAACTTAGAATTTATAAAAACTTAAGGAGAATCTAAGGTTTGGGAATGAAGCAAGAGATTGAGTGGCATTGATGCACAAAATGCAAGCAAAATATAAAAAGAGATGCGAATTTTGCTCTTTCTAATTCTGTGTATGTCTGGTTTATATATATATATATATTGAAAGGGTGGAGAAGAAGTCTGAAGTGAATGTATAGAACCGCCACGATTGAAATGGAATTTTATCTCTCTCTTTCCATGCGCGTACCCTACCACTCTTTTTGTTTCTTCGTGTTCCTCTAACTACCATTATTACCCTACCACTTTTTCTGTTTTTGCACTAAGGTAAGGATATATTTTTTGTTCACGAATTATCACTTTGATTAATGATTAAGGGGATAATTACAAACCAAATGCTTTTTTGAGTGGAGGAATATAAATTGGTTAATTGACATTGGTCTTGGTATTTTATTGACCATGATTAAAAAATTACAAATAAAGAAGGTATTGATAGAGTAGATGAAATATTCAACCCATACATATGACTCTTCTCAAATAATGAAAAAACAACGTTAAAAAATCAAAGGAGAAGAACACTTATATTCTTTATTTTAAATTAAAGTTATATTTTTATTCTTAAAAATACACTACAAATTAGAACCGACTCTTGACTATAAAATTAACTACATCAATGTCTAGACACATAAGAAATAGAACACCATTCCATAAATCATAAACGATATCTTTGCTATTTTGACGTCACTCATCTTTGGGACTCATTATAAATTGTTCGTGTAAAGTTTTTATATACTGTCAGTATATCGTTCATCATTAATTTGTATTACTTTTATTTGATAGTCAATAATAATTAACAATAAAAAATACTTACACTATCAATATACACTAATTAAATCCTTACAACATTGTTTATCATTACATTTATATGTTTTATGCTTGATTTCTACTATGTCTCTTTAACGGTAATGGAAGAGAATAACACGATATGGTGAATGCTCATATAGGAATATTTTCTATTAAAATATTTTTTATTACTATAAATAATTATCATGACATAACTTTTTACATTTTAAAATTATCATTTTATAACTCCTCAATTAATAATCATCATAAATTTCAAAATATTATTTTTATCCTTTTCACGATACATTATTATTTTCTCATACATTTTCTTATTTTTTATCTTTTCTTATTCAATTCTATATTTGATTAATCTTCACAATACATCTTTGGTCTTTATTAAGTTTCTATGCAACGTTTCTTATATTAAATTATTTTTCTTTAAAGAATACAACATAAAAATGATACATATCAGAAAATAAAAATGTTGATCGATAGACACGAAGTGCCGATAGACACGCTAGTTATGATAAATAAAATATAAATATAGATGTAATTATAATAAAATATGGATTACAATTGAATTATTTATAAAAGCGTTTTGACACGCTTTGATATTCTAATATTTATATTATCTATAATATATAATTTCTGCATTTATATATATACCTCATTATGTCTCCAAAATTAAATTTATTATTGTTCATAATAAAGTTTATATCTTCTATTTTTTTTAACAAAACTTATATTTGTATAAAAATATTAATTTAAAAAATGTGGATTGACATACGTAACAGCCACCCATCACAATAAGGAAATTGTTATCACAATAATATTTTTTAATTACAAGACATGCAATATCTCCAGATAAACATTCCCTATGTTTATTATGAGTTGATATTCATATATTGATTCATTTAAGACAAAGAAGCTACGTCCCACCCAACATATTATTTTTCATGCAAACAAATCAAAAATCTATCAACATGTTGGAGAAACCCAACAATGATAAAATTTTAAAACACGGACTTTTTTTGGTATCATAAAACACGGACTATGAATGGGTATCAAATAAAATTGATGATATTTAATGACACAAACTTCGTCTCAGTGTATTAGCAAAGTAATTATTCTCAATTAATAATCAGATATATTAACAAAAAAATGACGCCATTAGTAAATGCCTCAAGCATTTTGCTAATATTTCTATCTAATTGTCTATGATAGAAAATTGAGGTGATCTAGAAATGGAATCACATGGTCAACATTTGTTATACCAAAAGAGTATGACACTTCATATGGTACTTGTTTTATTTTATTATAAAATATATATTTAAATTTAAAATTTAATAATAAAGTATTTTTCTGATCAATAAAAAAATTACACATTAAGTAACATTTTTTGGGACAAAAAATATACTCCATAATTTGAAACAACGACTCTTCATTTCAGGAAAACCTTTAATTAACGTAAGAATACACGAGCATTAGTAGATGACCCACAACAACTATGATATTTGACCATGGTTTGGTTGGGCAAAGTCTAATATCATAATTGCATGTTGTTATATTATGAATGTCAATTGTTTATATCCATTATTGATCAATTAATGAGATAATCCATACATGAGTGCCAAATTCAGATGACACATATTAAGCCAAGATGTCATTACCAACAAAAAAATGAAGCCTAGATGAAGAGGGAATTTGAGAAAATTGCTAGCTTCCATGCCAAATATTTACAAAATAATAATCTATGGGTTGATATATCGTGGTTCTATATGGCCCCTGCTCTATTATAAGTTCTAATCATGGAGGAAACATGAAAATCTTATGGGTCAACAGCACAAGTCATCGGATCCAAATTAATGTGTAGGTGAACTACTGAACTAAATTAAGAGCTTATGTGTTTATGTAGCTTGGAATATAAGAAACGTTGCATGACTAGGCTACTTTGACTACTTAGAATCTTCTAATAAGCCAAAATATTATAAAGCTAACACGGCCAAAAACTTCAAGTGTTTAATGTTACGTAAGAGTTAGTAGGTTTGTTGATTTGGCTAATACATTTTAAGTTTCGTGTCATAAAAAATAAAAAAAGCAACGATAATGCTTTGTCAAATATTCTAATAACTTATATCTAATAGAAAAGGAATGGAAGTTGAAAAGATGTAAACCAAAACTTACATAAAATTAATGTTTTAAGTCAAAATATGATGTAATGTTCACTTATACATTTTTTTAATCTAATCTAATGGATATAAATTTGTCTAATTTAAAGTGACATTCAAATTGAATGTAGAAATTGTAGAGCATATGTGTAAGATCTAATACATTAAATACCCTTAAGCTTAAGAGTTTGTGTCAATCAAACCTACTCATATGACTTTGTGGTCTTCCATTCATTATATGACTTATTTGTATGATTGTTTTTTGTGAGATGGAGAGTAGGAAGTTAAAAAAAATGTACACCTAATTTTTCCTCTACTTCCCCCATAAAGAAATGTTTAGTATCCTAAATCATGTCACAAGTCATTTCTCATATTAATAAAAATATGTCATGTTAACTAAATAACTAAATACTTATTATTTTGTTACCTTTTTCTTCATTATTATTGATTTGATAAATGATTTAAGACATATTTTCATATAACAAATTGGTATACACATGACATCAATACTGACACAAGGATATGATATAATGTTTGCACGATATTGTAATTTACAAAAGCGTCAAAGAAATCCTCCCATTTTCCGAAATGATTGAGGAGGTAGTAAGAAGTGGCAGGGCCAAAAGTGAATAATTTAGATGTGCACATAAGCTACCTCTACGCAAAGTTGAAGAGAGGACATGAGCACAATATGATGAAGCTAGCTAGAAGTACCAAATCAATTGGGTTAGTGTGAAAAGTTAAGAAATGCTCAAATAAACAAATAAATCCACACATCACACTATTTTTTGGGCATGTTATTATTTATGTTTTTCCCAAAGCTAATATGCGAACTGTATATTAGTTCGTTTTAAAAGCAAATTGTTTTATAGTTGTTGGATGAAAATTTTGGCAATCAATTACCGTTTAGAAGTCGTGGTGGTATTATACACTTTAGTGTAGAAGTCGTAATGGCCAAAAACGACTTATGGTAAAGGTAAAAATCTTATGCATGGAAGTCGTGAAATACATCTACGACTTCTATATAAAAAAATAAAGTTGTTCATGGAAGTCGTTAAAGGCATCCACAACTTTTGTATGGGAAATAAAGTTATAAATGAAAGTTGGTTTGCTATAATATGACTTTTGGGTAAGTTTAATAAAAAAATTGTTTTATAGCTCATTTGGTAAACAATAATATTTTAAGTATTTGGTTATGGGTTCCAACCCATGTTCATTATTTTAAATTCTTTTTTAGGTAAAATTAGAGATGGCAAAACAACAGCCCATTTAGCTTGCGCCTGTAAATGCCCGCAAAAATTTAAGCGAGCACGAGCATGCTCGTATTGGTTTAACGGACAAAACTCAATGTCTTGACCGTTTTAAAACGGACTTGCATGCGGCCTGCGGACATTGTTGAATAATTAAAAGAAATAAAAAATTCATATAATAAATGAAATGAAATTAAATAAAGTAGTTGAAGATAAAAAATTAAATAAAGTAGTTGAAGATAAAAAATTAACAAAATTTTTGATATTTTATATGAAGTTTAACAAAACACATTAGATTACAATTTTTTTAGGGATTAAAAATCATATTACATCATAGTTTATTTAAAATTTTCAATGTCCGTTTTGCCATCTCTAGGTTAAAACCTACAATAATTAATCCTCCAAAAATGTTTATTTAAAATGGTGAACTCATAATTCAAACTCATAATCAGACACTTATGTTTTGTTTGGTTGAGGGAGAGAAAAGGAGAGAAGAAAGATTAGTGAGAAAGAAAGATAGGAGAATTATAGTAGATTTTTGTATTGTTTGGTATGAGAGAAATATAAGAGAAAGAGAAAAGAAAGAGATAGAAATAAATATTTGAATGACAAAAATGTTCTTACAATAAAAAAGTCATAAAAAATGTTTTACTGCAAATTAAATAGTTAATATTATAAAGTTTATTTTAAATTAAATATTATGATGTAAAACATTAAAGTTTCTTCTTGTAATACATTTGCCACAACATTTTTTCATTAAATTAATTAATTTATTGGATAATAGTTTGGGTAAGAAAATAATACAAGTGAGGGGTATTTTTGCCATTACAACATATTCCTCTTCTCCTTTTTCTTTTCTTTGCATATGAGGAGAGAGTGATTTTAGGTATGGGTCCCACCCAATTTTAGTCTCTCTTTCCTATTTCTATTGTAAACAAAAGGGGAGAAAGATATTAATTCTCTCTTCTTTCTCTCTTCACAACTTCTTTCTCCTCAAACTCTCAAACTCTTGCATACCAAATGAAGGCTTAAATTTTTTCATGTTTACCAAATAGGCTGCAAGACACTTTGGTTTTAAATCTAATAAGAAGTCTTATTGTGAGACACGACTATCATTCATGAATTTATTTTTCGCAAAGGAGTTGTTAACGCTTTTAACGACTTCCATGAAAGGTTATTTTTTATATGGAAGTCGTGATTGTCTTTCACGACTTCCATGCATGAGATTTCTACCCAGTTACTTGAAAATTAATGGTTGAGATTCCAAGACAACTAATCCAATCGCTGGTAATGAGTTAATATCCATACGAACGATCCCATAGTTCAGGTAATGAAAGTTATACTCACTTTTCTTCTGAAAATTGTGTAATTTCAATAGCATCAAGAGAGATCGGTAATAATAGAATAAACTCTTAAGTAGAGATTGATGTAAATTTTAAAAGAAGATAGACGTGGAGTGTAATTTAATTAAAACCTATATAATTTTTCTTAAATAAAGAAAATCATGCACCCTTTTGTGCATAAATCCGTTTCCTATACTGTCTTTCCATCTGCAGGCTAAAAGTTTGGTCCCTGAATTTGAGGACGTATTAATCTATTACCTATATAATAAAAAAAATTCATTTATGACATGTGTCAATCTCTCAAGCCCTCATGATATGTGTCAACCTCTCATCAAAACTAAAGGTCCCTCATGACATGTGTCAATCTCTCAATGACATGTGTCAATCTCTCAAGAACTCCCTCATGACATGTATCAATCTTTGAAGCCATCATGACATGTGTCAATCTCTCAAGCCCTCATGACATGTGATTTATTTAAAAATAAAAGGAATATGATTACCTATACAATATTAAAATATAATGTTACTATAGCAATATTAAAATAATAATAAATATGAATCATAACATATTGTTTGTAGCTATTTTAGAGTTAAATAATATTTATTTTTATACTAATCTTATTTTAAAATCTTATAAATTTATTGATGATTTTTTTGATTAATAGGATACTACTAACTATATCATGTTTTGTATGTGTAAAAAACAATGTTGATAAAGTCGAGCAAGATGTTAGACCAGTAGATAACCCATATTAAGTTTATCCGATTTAAACAGTTAAATCGTATGGTTTGGCCGTATGATTTTATATATAATTAATTAACACAAATCTATATATTCTATTACCTATATAATAATAAAAACTCCTTCATGACACGTGTCAATCTCTCACGCCCTCATGACATGTGTCAACCTCTCATCAAAACTAAAGGTCCCTCATGACATGTGTCAATCTCTCAATGACATGTGTCAATCTCTCAAGAACTCCCTCATGACATGTGTAAATCTCTTAAGCCCTCATGACATGTGTCAATCTCTCAAGCTCTCATGACATTTTGATTAATAGGATATTACTAATTATATCATGTTATGTATGTGTAAAAAACAATGTTGAGAAAGTCGAGCAAGATGTTAAACCAGTAGATGACCCATATTAAGTTTATCCAATTTATATATAATTAATAATTTTTAACAATATGAATGCACTAGTAACATATATGGTTTTAACCATGCGAATGCACGAGCAACATACATATTTTTAATCATAAATGCACATGTAATATGTGTTCTTAATCATGCGGCAAAAAATATCGTCTCGTGCAAATGCACGGGTAACTTGCTAGTTTATTTATGAAACAATCATTTTCTTAGAGAAAAAGAGATGTATGTAGTGTTAGTGTAAAATTGTATATTTCACAATTTATTTTTAATTATTATTGACTCTTAAACAAAAATAATATAAATGAATGATAAATGATACACTAAATATGTATTAATCTTTATAAATATTGCACTTTATATTATATCCCTAAACTATATGTTGTGTTTATAATTTCAACGTCTAAAATGATACTTTCAGTTGATACAAAAATTTGATCCTTTGCACAACAAAGAAGTCTAAAACGGCAATTTACTAAAATCAATAAAATTAGGCACCAATGTGACGGGTTTTGCTCTTTTATATACTAGCGGTAGTCATTTCGTGTCTGCCAACCCGTATTTTGTTTTTTAATATTGAATATTTCATTTTAGAGAATTAAATCATTTTTTCGTATATGATATTATAATTTTTTGATTGAAAATATAAAAATATTTTTCATCTAACCTTCATATATATTTTTTATTGTATGAAAAAATATTATAATAATTATTAATTATAAGGGCAAAATAGGTAAATGAAAATTATGTCATGTAGGTAGTTATTATATGTTTTGGCTTTATTTATACTAGTGTGTACAGACACTCCGTGCCTGCCAGCGAATATTATGCGATACTACATATTCAATTTTTATATATTATATTTTGTGTGTGTTTATGATAATGTTTAATTTAAGGTGAGATATGTGGTTAATTAATGTATTGGTGGTAGTTGCTTAGGATTATATAGTTTTTTTGTAAAAATTAAATAATGTTAAGGGCAATATAGGAAATGAAAATTACACTATGAGAGAAGTTATTTCATGTTTTAGCTTTATATATAATATAGATATATATAGCATAAATGTAGATAATTGGAAAAATAAACAAACGGGGTAGTTTCGTCTTTTCAATGAAATGACGGAAACGATTATATAACTACTTTTTCTCTATCCAATAGCAGAAGGCCACGTCTCTCAGTTTCCATTTTCCCGCCAAATCAAGCTCCATCAATGGCGTCCTCGATTTTCTTCTTTCTTCTCTTCATCACCTTCTCCTACTTCCCTCTCTCCACCGCTCTTTCCAGCGAAGCTATCTTCGACGCTGCCGATGTCCTTGCCGATTCAGGATTCGTCTCCATGGCCCTCACTCTCGAAGTCATCGCCGAATCTTTCCTCACACACTCTCCTTCTGCCACCGTCTTCGCTCCCTCCGATTCAGCGTTCAGGAAATCCGGCCAGCCTTCCTTCGACCTCCTCCGTTTCCACTTCGTTCCGCTCCCTCTTCCGCCACAAAGCCTCCGCCTCTTTACTGCCGGCGCCATGATTCCGACCATGCTTCCCGGAAAATCCCTCACAGTCACGACATCATCGTCCGATCGCATAACCTCCATCAACAACATCAAGATCACCGAATCACCGATCTACGACGACGGGTTTCTCCTAATTTACGGAACCGAACGGTTCCTCGACCCTAATTTTCAGTACACCGGTCCCAATCCGAGATCGAATAATAATCCCTCGTGTGTGGCGAAGAACTACACCGCGAATTCATCTGATTCCTTCGATCAAGCCATTGAAACGCTAAAATCTGGAGGTTTCTCTGCAATGGCGTCGTTTCTAGGAACACAACTTTCCGGTGTATCGGAGCAGAGTGGAATCACGGTGTTTGCTCCTGCGGACGACATGGTGCTGAATCGCATCGGAGATTTGAGCGAGTTACCTTGGTTTTTTCGTCGCCATGTTGTGCCATGCAAGCTTCTGTGGAACGATCTTGTGAATTTCGATGATGAATCAGAGCTTCCTACGTTTTTAGAAGGGTTCACCATCAACATAACGAGAAACGGTGGCGTTTTGGTTCTGAACGGAGTGCAGGTTTTCTATCCGGATATATTCTTCAATGATAAGGTTGCTGTTCATGGTGTTAGTGATGCTCTCGCCGCGCAATAGAAGCAGAACCCTCAGGCTGTGGAGTCTTTCAATGTAGATGAGGAAAATGTGCTTGATCATGGTCAGTTTTGAGGACGCTTTTCTAGAGATAATGCCTTTTGTGTAAAATTTTAGTTACTGATGCTATCAAACTTAGTGTTTTGCTTTCATTATCCATGTATATGATGTGACTGCAAAGCTAGTTGTTACTTGACTTCCTTGATTGTTGAAATTGGCTTACTGAAATCTAAGATTGAGGTAATGAAGGAGTGGACACATTTCACTGATCATATTTGTTTCATGCTTAAATAAATTAACTTTAAATATATGCTGAAATCCAAACTCATTTGATTGCTGAAAATTGCTTAGTGACAAGCAAGGTTGAGCTGACAGAGAACGAACGTGTTCGTCACTTTGCCTGAATTCTTCGTTCTATTGGTTTTTCAGTGATCATATTCTTATCCTGCATCTTACATGATTCACATAAAAAAGTGTTACATTGTCAGAATTAAACTGATAGAGGATGAGTATTACTCTTTTCCAGCCATGGAGGTGTGGTGGTAGTTTCTATATGTTTTGATTTTCACTGTATGCTTCAGTGTGTGAGCTTACTCTAGTTGCATGTATTGTAAAAAGGGAGGCATGCATCTAGAGCTAAAAACAAATCAAATTGCTTTTTTTTACTTGACCAAAGTGGTACAGTACATTGGCACACTAGCTTTGGCTATGCTCTTCTAACTCAAGATGCAGCAGGACGGTCAGAAACAAAATCACAGAACCCACATTAATATTCATCTTCCACAGCTACATATTTTGGTTCTCTCCCTCCAAGCCAAATCTCAAGACAATTCCTAATCTTATTCTTTAGCAAAGCATCATTATATGCAAATTTATGTTCACCGAGCAATGACCTATCTTTCTGATACTCATATCTCAGCACTAGCTCATCATGAGCTGAGGGCAACATCTCACAAGTATTTTTGTAACATGTCACCACATCTTCAAGGGGTCTGTTCAGGAACTCTGTCGCGGACACCTGTCCTTGTTTCAACTAGTATTGAATTGTGATTATGACTATGACCACTTTCTGATGTTGGCATAAGAATCTCATCAATCTTTCCAACCATCCATGTAACCTTGTTCAAAAGAAAAGACTACTTACATATGGAGCTCACGTGTTAACCCCTCAAACAACAATTGATTCACCTCATTTATGATATTAACAAGGTTCAGTGTTATATAATCTTCAAGTGACTCTACCTCTACTTCCACACGTTTTAGCACCTCTTCATCAAGCAGAATATGCCTAGTTATACCTGAATGAATATAATATTTATAAATCTAGATAAATAATCATGCCATCAAATATAAATTACTACTATACATCTCTTTTTATGTTGTTTCAAAACAAGAAGTTTATCTGATATCCAGGGACCAGGGGTGAGGAATTGAAGTGAATAAATGATGTTAAGAAGGCTTAAGCAAATAGAGAAAATAAACAAGACCATCAATCCTTTTTTGAGAGGAATAGACACTTACTGATATAAGATTGACAAAAAACTCCGCAGGATTCACTTAGTATGGGCAGTTGTATCTGTTAGATGACTTACATCAACGATTGTCAACCATTTGTACAGAATTAACAGGAAAAAGTCAGATGATTTTTTAAACAAAATTACCATTTCAATGCGTTAGTCCTTACCTCTTTCATGATCTAACAGCACTCAATGCGAATAAAGGGTCTTGCTTTCTGATTGAATGAACATACATAGATTGTTTAACTAGAAGAATTAGACAATGAAGAGAAGTCATCAGACTTGCAGAATATTTTCCAAGTTCATCTACCCTCCCAAAATCCTAAGAGGTGAAAATTTTGTGCCCTGGACCTTCATTGTTTACCATCTTAAATTTAAAGCAAAACAGAAATAGAAATAGTTTATTCGCTTACAAGGGTAAAACTGCGTATATCTGTCATCTCCAAATCCTACTAGCTAAGAGTCTTGTGTAGGCCATCACATGTTGAATATCAAAACATGGTGAAGTCATTCCTCTCAGAAAGTTAAATGTAGATCTTATCTAATTATGCTTGTCAGGAATCATATTATCATATACTACTTCACATCAATATGCTGTAGGTAGATAAATTCTTTGACATGTGACAGAGTCTCATTTACAGTTCAGACTGGTTTGAAAGTGTATAAGTTATATGAGATAACTATAAGTGCATGATGTTACTTCCAGAATGTAGCTTATCATAATGTTACTATGAATATCGAGCAAAGACTTAGTGCTCTGGCCATGAGTTTTTTTAGAGTAATTCGATAACCAGTAATTAATAAAGCAGTATAATATGATATTTTATATATGTATACACAGAAAGCAGCTTATGCTGTAAGATGTGTAGCAAATTCAAGAGTAGCTAAGTATCTGCCACCTTAAAGTGTATTAAAAAGAAAAGGAAAAATGAAAGAAGGACCAACTCTCTATATACAAGATGACCTGGATCATCCAAGCTTTTCACAGAAAGCAGAGTCATATCTCAATTCGAGAGCTATCCAATACTATAGGCAAAACATCTATGTCCATCAATCAGTATACACCCTTGTAATATTTTGTAGTTGGTATAGCCTTTTCAAAGAATTATTAAATATTTCAGCTTCCAGGTATTCATGATGGAATGTTTTGCTTCAACTACCTATGGGAAATGCAGGGAAGTTGGAATTGTTTCTAATATGTTAGAATTCAGTGTATGAAAATACTCACTAGCTTTCATCCTACTGACAGTGGAAAGTAATAAGCAAAATCATCCATCAGAGAATCTTGCACCTTAAAATAGATGATATTAAATATGAGAAACTCCAAAGACCTTGGCGTTCCGGAAATCCCAAAAACTTCGATGTTTTGGACAAATGCAGTTGATGCGGGTACAATTGCAGCACAATATGATTTCAGTGACTTAAAAAAACATTTAGCGTTTCTGACCATCGCGGACCTAGATTTTAAAACCCTTATAGAAGTATTGCTGGTTATTAACTTGATTAGTCTTACAATGACATATGTGATACAGTTGGAGTGTCAGTTTCATAAGAGAAAGAAAGAACATAACTTCTTAAGATGGAACAACCAATCCTTTTAAAGTCAACGGATACATAACTACCACCTTCAACACAGAAACGCCCATAAGTAACATGCCATCAAAATGGAAATAATTAGGTTGCAGATGCAGACTTTAATTATTAATCCGGATTATTATAATTATATTAGTTAAGACCGCAACTGAGGGACGAAAATGAATAAAAATGATATCTGAAGTGCAGATACATACTTGGATAAAGACAAAGCACCAATTATACAAATCAACAATAGCAAATCAAAGGATAAACAAGCAAAATCTGAAATACACAAGATTAATATGTTACATTAAACACTACCAAATCAACAAGAAATTGTGGCAAACTGATTCAGAACTATACAACAGCCATTGTATGAGCTCAATATTCAGCTTCCCAACAAATCTCAAATTTTTGTCTGCTTGCTCAAATAAAGTAAAAAACAAAATAACAAAAAATGGGGGAGGATTAAGATACTTTCTCCAACAATTGTATCCACTAATAACAGGATTATAATAAAAATACCCCCATGCTATGATAAAAACAACTCTTTCCATTGATTCATTGGACAAAAATTGAAGTACTACACCATATAATGTGTTAGAAACCCATGTCAAAGTATCAAACATGACCTACTAAACTACCCTCAGCCTGCCCCATTGACCTACATTATTATTCTCATATTCTGATCTAAACTAAACTACTTATTTTTCACAGTGAGACCAAGTTCACCTGCAATAATAACAGTAGTAGCCATATCTAAAAACATTCCATGCTCCACAACCCCTGCAAGGTTCAAAATTGCGTCACTTGCAACCTTCAAATCACCAATACTCTTCTTGAAATACAAGTCTATAATATAATTCTTATTGTCAGTGACAAAGGGTTCCTTCTTTTCCCCGAAAGTTCTAAGCTTTGCTTCACAACCAGACTCCTCAAACATCTTTTGAAGCTTGGAAGCAGTGAATTTCCAACAAAACTGAATAACCTCAACAGGCAAAGCTAAACCACTACCTCCAATATGGTTAACCAATTTGGACTCATCAACAATCACCACAAATTTCTTGCAAGCACCTTCTACCATTTTCTCCCTCAAGAGGGACCCACCACGACCCTTCACTAAGTTCAAATAAGGATCAACCTCATCAGCACCATCAATTGCAAGATCAACAACAGGGTATGAATCAAGATCCGAAAGGGGAATTCCAACCGAAAGAGCTTGTTCATGTGTCATTTTCGAAGTGGGTATTCCTACAATGTCCTTGAGCTTACCCTGTTGGATAAGCTCGCCGATTCGAGCCACCGCGTGCTTCGCCGTGGACCCAGTTCCGAGACCGAGAACCATGCCGGATTCAACGTATTCCACGGCCTTGTATGCTGCAATTTTCTTCAAATCATCTTGCGTGAGAATGAGGGAGGGATGGGAAGAAGATGAAGGTGAGAGAAGACCAGCTTCCATTGCTGCTTTCTCTGATGCGATGAAATGGGGGTAAGGAATAGTCATATTGGGTGCTTGAAAAAACGAAAAAGGTTTGAACTTGTGGACGAAAAATCACAAATGGGTTATGATTTATGCGAAAAGTAAAAGTATATGAAAAAGGGATTGGGTTAGATTGATGAAGAAATAAAGGATATTAAGTGGTGTGAGAGGAATGCGTGGCGGTGAATGAATGAGAGGAAGGTAGGGTTTGAGTGAAGAGAAGAGAGGAGGCAGAACATGAGGTTTGTTTGGCTGTGGAGTGAAGATTGCGCTTATATATATATAGAGGATGAGAAGGGGAACTTAAGAGGAGGATAAGAAAAACGACTTTCCTTTAGATTCATGCAACATGATTGGATAAAAAAGGAGTGTCCTTTGGATTCATGCATGTTGATTTTCTTGAAATCATCACATTCATTGATTGTTGTAACTTCAATTACTTAACTAGGTTTGGTTTTATTGAAAATAAGAGGAAAGAAAAGAGGAGGAAAGAAAAGTGGTTATTTTCTACTCTTTGGTTTCAAAATTAAATAGGGAGGAAGGAAAAATATGCATGGGTCTCACAAAAAACTTTTCCTCCATAAGTTGGGAAAAAATAAATGAAGGAAGGAAAACCATCAAAAATTCTAAAATTGTCGTTCATCATAAATTGAAAAAACAATAATCTAGGTGAAAATAAATACAATGCAGTAAATTTCTTTGTTTATATTCATTTTTATGTGAAATTAGTTAACTTAATTTTATTTTTGCTTTTGAGCTTACAAATAAATAGTAATTATGTATGCTAAAAGATGAAGTGAAAAGAAAAAATAAATATCATTACTTAAAATTATCAACAAAGTAATAAATAATAAATAAATTAGAAAGACAAAACACAAATATGTAGAAATGAGATGATTAAAAATATAAAAGTGATTATCGAATATCAGTTATATTTTCTTCTATACACACTATTGTGGAAAAAATGTATGTAAAATGTTAATGATTTTCTTTGAATCTTATAAACAAATATTGTTATTGAACTTAGATCATATGTTACTTAAAAATATTAATTAATATTATTAAAAATAAATTATTTAGTTATTTAATTTAAAAATTAGATATCTACATAATTATATAGATATAATGATGGTACTTATGTCATTTTCAATACATTATATATAAATGTGTTTTTCTTTCCTCTCACTTTCCTTCAATTTTCAATCATACCAAATAATAAAATTATCATCTCATTTTCTATTACTTTTCTTTCCTTCCACTTTCTTTCATTTTACTTTCATTCCAAAACCAAACATAGCCTTAAGTAAGTTACTTGAGAGTTTTTAATTGATGTTAGACTTTTCCAATAGTAAGAAACTAATCATTTCTAGATATCGCTGAATAAAAATTTTGACATTTTGATCGTTTTGGTATTTAGTAAGATTTTATATCATTGAATTAATGCTCTTTTTTTTGTTGTTTAGGAAGATATGTTAGAGCCTTTATGGTTTAGGACTCCCACATTATTTTATAATTTATTACAAATTCATATGAAATAAGAAAAACATATGTTTTTTTCCTCATAATGATAAACATCATTCTTATTCTTATTTCGATATCATATCATCTATTTTTTCCCACAAAATTTATTTCTCTCTTTACTTTCTCTTGGCTAAGAACAAAAAATTATTCTTATTTAAAAACAAAAATTAAAAAATAAGAATGACACAGTGGAGAATAATAATATTTTTATTCGTTTAAGAGTAACCATCGTTGTTGTCATTAACATGTTTAATTTAATTGCATCAGCATCTTTTTTTCCAAAAATGTTATTCATCTGAAATTTCTTGAAGTCTGATTGTCACTTTGATTCACATAACGAGACACTTACTTCATCTGTATAGTGAATTAGCCATAAGATCTCCTTTTAGAGATAAGATTTTAAATTAGGTGGATGCCAATAACATTTAAAATAAATTTTAGCGAGATTGGAATCTACATTTTTAAGTTTTGAGGCTGAAGAATGAGTGTTTCTAATTTTAAGAACAGAAATTAGTTATGAATTTTTTTAACCCAATGTTTGAATAAAAGTGAAGAGTTCATAAAAATTATAAGGATAAAATAAAAACTAAGATCCCAACTTTATTTACCAGAATAACTACATAAGACTTTACATCAAAGTTTGAATAAAAATGAGAATTATGTACTGGTAAAAATAATATCTAATTATTGTTGTATATTAGAAACTCAAGGTTAAACCAATGCTAGTAATTTTTATTTATTTGGCCTTATATTTCTACACTCATTTCTCTTACATAATCATTTACACCTCAATTTACTTCCTATCTCCCTCCTCCTTTTATATTATGACATGAGTGAACATATACTAATTTCTTTCTTATATTTTCCTAACTCTCATGACACCCCAAAATGAATGTAAGATAAACATTTTATAAAAGGTAGTTTCACTTTTTTATTATTGTCAGAATGACCCCTTTCCTTTGATTTCAATTAGAAAAAAAATCAAATAATGAATAGTGAATGATGTAATGATTGTCCATATATTTTTAGCAAACAATGCACTTTTTTTAATCAGGCCTATTTTATACTGAGAAAAGAGAAGGAAATATGATGTATTTTTGGAAAGTTTACTTCTCTTGATTTATTACAATATATAAGGAAACATGTTTAAACTATGATGGGAAGAAATTTATCATCACTTTTATTCTTATCTATGATTCAGCAACAGCTGCTGACGTAATGATGATTGAGATAACAATAATTTTGTGCAAGATTTCTCAAATGAATTTTCCAAAAGTTGCATCATTGGAGAGAATCTGACAATAAAAGCAATATATAAAAATTGAATCAAATGAATAGTTTATAACTACAAATATTACTTCTACCATATAGAGACTCGATTACATTTAAGGTAAAAGGATCGATCACCACAATCCTTAATTAATATGTAATCTTATTATTTTATTGTTGGTGTAATGAAAGTGATTATTGTATATCATTGACTTCAAACAATCAAATAAATAGCATTAGATCGTGAGAAAGAGGAAAATAAGAGAATTTTTTTAACCATACTCGAGAAATTGTGCCTACATCATAAAGAGTAGAGTATAGCACAATTATTGACTCAAATATCTATATAAGATTTCTAATTCATACATGTTATAACAATAGATTTAAATCTAATATGTTGTATTAGTTTATCTCACTTCATTCCAATATTTAAGACTTCATAAACTAATATATTTCAAACCATCCATACCATCATAATTATATGCTATTTATAATTATTTCAGATTAATTAAATGGTTTTTTATCCAAATATCAAACCATTAATTCCATAGACATGTAATTAATAAAACAAGTTAACTAACTAAGATGAATACCAGCCATAGCAGCTTTGCTAAACTCCAAAAAATGAAACAAAACCAAAGCAGATGAAATTGGAACACTGATTGCAACAAGAGCCATGACCCCAAGAGCCAAACTAGGCCTAGTATTCAACAATTGGGTCTGAAGAAAACCCATTGCTTCACATATGTTGGAGTTATAGCTTGTATAATAACCCTTCTCCCAATCCATCCATTCAGAAGGTGGCTCATAATTCCTCTCAATCATGTTCATCTCATGAATCCTTTTCCTCAGCACAATCATGCTCTCATCCACTAACCTTCCTCCAAAGTTCTGATCTGCTGCTCCTCTATTTGATGACATGACTATAGTATAGGACCTTGGTTTTCTGCTATTATTAGAGCTAGAATTATTTGAGGTTGAAAAGGGGTGGTATAATTGTGAAGAGTTGATCAAAGAAGTAGAATTCATATTGATTTGGATATTTTGTATGATATATACTGTGTTTATTTGGTAATGGAAATTCTAGAGCAATGATATCTCATATTTATAAGCATAGGGGATAGTAATTTTTTTCCCTTTGCAATTGTTAAATTAAATAATTGGAAGGATCTAAGCATAAGCAACGTGCAAAAAAAGTGTGTTTTATGTATTAGAAAGTTAGTTGTCTCAATTATTAAGCCGCGTTTTAATTTATTGTGGAGTGAGATTCGAGGAAGGAGCAATTTGTCAAAATATGAAAGTGAATCGTGTCTCTCTTTAATTTCCATCTGGTAATGATTTGATGTGGTCGGGTCCATACGAACAAATTCTTAGAATTCTCTTAAAATTAGGAATGACAACGGGGTGGGTCGGGGTCGGGTTTGCACATACCCAAACCTGAAATTCAAAACGCAAACCCGAACCCAAACTCAACGGGGTTAAAAATAAAAATATCATCCCCGAACTCGGAAAAAAACCCGAAAATGATAAAGTATTAAGGAAAATATGATATTATTTTCGTGTAATTTTTCTATAACATTTCTATTTTCTCTTGTATTATTTCATTTCTTTTATGTTTGAATATCCAATAGTATGTAAAGTAAAATTAGAAATTAAAAACAACTGGCAAATGATAGAAATTTCAATTTTAAATTGAATTACCATAATTTGGGGTGGGTTCGGTTAGGGTCTTTGTTATACCAAACCGAACCCGAAATTTAAACTCGGGTAAAACCTGAACCCAATCACATCAGGTTTTCCCCATTAAATTTGAATTCAGTTCGAGCGGGTACCCACGAATTCGGTTTTTATTGCCATCCCTACTTAAAATAGACTAATTGCAACAAAATAGTTATGTTGGTTAGTTATTATTATTATTAGCCTAGTGGATAGTGGATAGTATATAGAGATCACCTATCCCATTTGAGTGTCTCATTTGATGTCCTCATTTAATCAGAAAATTTTATTTGATTAAAAATAAAAATATAATAACATAAATTAATATTTGTACATTATTCTATAAAATTTGATTTTTCGTTGGACCTAGGATCATTGTCCTAACCCGGCATCCATATTTTTTATTAGCCCAGAATTCTCTTAAAATAGGCTAATGTATCATTTATCTTATTTTATATTACTCTTATTTATGAATCAATGATGATTAAAAATAAATAGTAAATAGCACGTAATATTGTAAAAAAAACTCTTACATAATCAATATGTACATGTTTTTCTCATTTTCTATAATAATTAAATAAAGAGAAAAATTGTATCTACTAACATTATAATAGTTTTATACACCGTCAGTTTATCTTCACCATTCATTAATCATTGACTATTTATAAAAATGAATTGTGAATGATACAAAAACTATATATAAATTTTTAACTTACCATACACAAATATTATTACAGTAATTGAGAGTAGAAAAATGGTAACTGAGTTACTTTTATACAGCTTGAAAAAATGACACAAATAATAGGGCAAAAAATGTATTGACTTGAGCTTCTCGTTGATCATATACTTTAATTGACATATTAACCAACCAACCAATTCTAAGCAGTCTTATAAATACAGTAGATCAATTGTAAAACTGGTGAGTCAAACTCATAATTGGTATGATATGTCTATTTCATTGTTCACGTATCAGAATGGGTGAAAATCATCGAACCAGACAATGTAGGCTAAATTGAGCCATATACATTTTAAAGAAAAAGACTATGCAAAACCACTTTATTTCGCTATGGTTGTGGTTGAGTTACGGGTATTTGAACCTATCATCATAAAGTTATGAAGTGTTTTTCTTTATTTATATTTTGAGCTTTTTAAGTGTGATTAATACTTGTGGTTTGAACTTTTGCAATTTAAGATAGAATTTCTTATATCATGTTTTTTTTTGGTGATTTTGATTTTTAAGTCAACTATGAAATATGAAATACAAATTTGAGTATTCGTCTGCTTGTAATTCTATAGAAATATATTATGTTCATTTTAACTAGTTTTACTAGTATGAAAATTAATTAGTAAGTCACTGGTTGAGCTACAATATTTGTATCATGACTGATATTTATAGCATTAGACATTAGTTTTAAGTGTATTAGTTTAGTTACAATGTTTGTTTTGATAGGGAAACTAGAATTACAATGTTAGAAGGCTCATTGCTTAACTGTTGAGATCATATATCATTAGTATATATGAAAAGAATATAATACGAAGGCATTCATGATGCAAAAATTTATACATAATCAATGTATCATCTATTATTCATTTATATTAATTTTATTTAAGAGATAAATGATAGATGATATATTACCTCTGTAAAAAAACTCTTACAATGTCAATGCATATATCATTTTCTCTACTAATAATAACGGATGGATGGGAGAGTAGTTGTACATTTAAGCTCAAATATAATATGGACAAAATACAAAGTAGGCGGTGTTGGGGTGAACATCTACTGTCTCATAAAAGTGTATCACTTTATGTGTTATTATTTATAGTTGGTCAGAAAATACTTAATCATTATTTTTTAACTTAAATGTATTTTTTACAACCAATCAAAGCAGTGCACCGTAGAGTGACACACTTTGTGATACAGCAGATGTGCTCCCGGGTAGAGTTAAGGAAATCCAAGGAGAAGGCATAGAGGCACCAGATATGCTTGACTTTGTTATATCAAAGAAAAAAAGAGGATGTCACTTTTCTTCAACTCTCAGCTTAAGGTTCTCTGTATCTTAACTCGTAAGTCTTAACTACGTTGTAATATATTAATATTTGGTGGATTTAGGATGAGCTTTTTAATTCACCAACGATGAGAATTAATGGCAAACTAACACCAAACCCCAAGTGTTGACAAAAGTAATGGGAACTCTTTCTCAAGTACCGAGACTGCTTAACAGATTAGTATGTGATTCTTCCAAGTTTGAACTACTATTTCATGATTGGAAGATTTATGTTCATCAATAATGCCATTTACAATATAATATTTGGATGAGTGTAATATCTATGTAATGATAGTTAGTATAAAGATTTATGTATCATCATTTATTATTAATCATTTATTTAAATTATTTTTTTGGAATAGTATTAAATATGGATGACAAATAATATAATAACATTGTATAAAACTCATAAGTTATAAGTGCATACATTTTTTCTATATTTCGATTGCTTATTAGTTTTTTTTAAAATAAGTTGTATATTTAATGCATAAGTTAAATAATCTTTTTAAAATTACTAATATCATAAGTAAGGTTGTGTAGTGTGAATTGTGAAAGTTTGTTTAGTTGATAATGATTAATATTACATCTCATAAGTTCATAAGTTCGGATTTGATTGTCTATAAGGACCTCATTGATACATATTCCACTCATGGCACTTTTAAACTCCTAAGACCATGTTTACGTAATTTTTTTTGTCATAGAATATAGATATTTGACTCTCATACAATCTTAACAAATGTTTTATCTCTAGTGTATGCGAAGACAAAAACTTTAATAGAAACAAAATTCATTTTTTTAATAAGTAGGGCTACAAAAAAAATCTTCATTCAAGGGGTGTTTGGAAATGTTTATAAAGAATTTTGTTTGATAATATAATTTATGACTTTTAAAGGGGTGTTTCAACATTAGCTTTACTTTTTTTTCAAGGTTCCTTAACCATTATCGTTAAAGCAATGTTTAGCAAAACCAACCCATAATTGGAGTGGACGTAATGTATTCATTTAAATGTTTGTTGCGCTAGAGAGGCTTCTTGTCTTTTAGCATCATCACTTTGGATTTCTTTTTTAACTCAAACATGGCTATTTAATCATATGACAACATAGCAACAAGGATCAATATAACTAGTTGGTTTATTTTAAATATAATGTTAGAATTTATATCTATTTATCGATGTATGAAAAGTCTTATTTTTAGTGTAAATTAACTAGCTAACAAACTAATAAACACATGTTGTAAAACAATTCAACATGTGTAAAATGTGGTAGTTTTGTTCTCTAGCAGCCCATCAAGTTGGAGGATAAATGTTAATTAACTCCAGCTTGATAATTGAATTTGATATCGTGACAATGTAATAGATCGGAATCTCGATCCTAACGTAATTGAATTTTCTCAATCACTTGATCTTGTTGTTGGTGATCTTGTTATTGTTGATCTTATTAATCTTGTTGTTGTTGTTGATCTATTGTTGTTGTTGATCTTGTTGTTGTATTTGTGCTTTATACACAGAGGAAGTAACCAAAGCCATTCACCTCTTCCCTTCAAAACGCACACTATTCTTCCCTTATTTTGCATCGCATTTGTTCTTGAATCTCTTTTCTTTTCCTCCATGTGTGTTCAAGGTGACTCGGGTCTTGTCCTTACCACTGACCCGAAACCTCGCCTTCGTTGGACTGTTGAACTCCATGAACGTTTTGTTGATGCTGTTAAACTAACTGACTAATAAACATATATTATAAAACAATTCAACATGTGTTAAATGTGTATGTAAACATAATAAATATGTAAAATGTGGTAGATTTGTTCTCCAATGTATATACGTTACAATAAATAAAAAAATCCTCAAACATAAAAAAAAAAGACTTTATTCAAACAAGAAAAACTTACTTTCTTGATCTCCAAGGAGGAATTAGCTTCTTTTTACCATCATTCAATATAACTAGTTATGCTAACCGTTAACGGCAAGGGGCCTTTAAACCAAAATGTATATTTTCTAGAGTTTTTTAGTCAACTTAATGAAGACTAGTTCATGTTTAAAAATTTATTTTGCGTGGAGAAAACTTTGAAGTGAAAGTATTCTAGATAAAACTTGGTGCGAAGGTTCTTTTAATACTAAAGAAATTAAAATACACTTCAAACCTTGTAAAAATAGGAGTAACATATTTATGTTTAGAATAAATTTAGTAGCTATATTACCCAATTTCTAATGTGGTCATCTTGAGATATTGAACACCCATGGTCCATGTGAAGTAAAAGTATCTGGAGATGAAACTGTCAATTCAATGTACGCTCTGAATAAATATATGGGTATGCTAAACGGATAAGGATGGCATGTCCCATTCGTGTCCCATTTGGTGTACCAAATCAATAAGAAAGTTTTATCCATTTAAAAAGAAAAATTATAAAAACAGAAATTAATATTTTAATATTATTTTGTAAAATTTGATTAGTGCGAGACAGGGAGACAAGAAAATTATGGGACATGTGATCCGTATCCATGCTAAACACTACCAGTGTTAGAAACAAGATAATGAAACACCTCAAGCACCAAAAGCTAGCCTTGTATGAATCTTATGTTACCACAAATTATAAAATATATTGCAAGAAAATGGCTAAATGTGGAGAATGGGGAGACCATGTCACCATCATGTAGCTTCTACTTGTACATATAAATTACTACACCTTGTAATATTCATTAAATCTATACAATATAGAGAATAAAATGTACACATTAATAATGTATGAGTATAATATACTGTCATTATATTATCTACTATTTATATATAATCAACATTGACTATTAAAAAGTAATTCAAATGAATAATAAATGGTATAATGAATGTGTCTAATAAATATTATAGTCTACAATATAAAGTATACATTCATTTACATTTACTCTCAATTCTCTTGGCTCTCTGCTACCATTAATGTAGTATATGTTTTTACATTTCTCAGCACAAAAACACCTTGATTGTCACAAGATTTAATATCTGTATTAGAAATGTGATTATAGTTTGATAGGATAATTTGCAAATTTGTCACAAATAATATTATAGGGTTGATTATTATTTTATTATTAAAACAACAACATATGAAAAATAATTTTAGGCCGTACACATTTGGGCCTTAGGCCCATCATCTACCGTATGAATCCACACAATAAACCCACCAACTTATTCATTTTGAAAAAATCTCATAATCTCTCTTTCCTTCGTTCTTAGTAAGCTATTCTCTTCTCCATCATTACTTCTTGCTATTCTATTTTCATGCTGTTCCAGTTTTAGTACCATTCGACTGCTCATTATTTCTTTGGTTCCCTTAATGTTCTTCTCACACTGATTCTTCATGTGCTTGATCTCTAGAATTGAACCAGAATGATATTTTTTTTGGATTTTATGACTCTTCTTTCCTGAATTTTACAAGTGAAGCATATTTTCAGTTTTTGATTTATTATATTATTATGCCAAGTAGTACCTGGTGTTTTTTATTATGTGATTGAAAAAAGGATTGTATATAAAATATTAATTATTACATACATACCACAAATATGAAATATGTAGGGGTACCGAAACCACCGAATGTGATCCCTACACAAAAATGCAGGTGATTAAATAAGGTTTGTTCCATTCTAAGTCATATGCAGAACGAAAAAACAATCCAGCAACCATAAAAAATAATATTACAACTTAGGTTTACCGTTTGAATCTTTACCTTGCAATCATGAACAAAATATAAAAAAGATATTTACGACGAAAAACTAGTAAGACGTGATGAGGATTTGAGATTGAATGTGGTTGGAATGGAAAGAAGATGATAATGATTCAGTACATATCTTTAATAAAGGAAACATAGTTGAGAATGAGTGAAGTGAAGCTCAACTATGATTTCCTTGATTAAAAATATGGAATGAATCACTCTGTTACTGATCTTGATTTGCTCCAAACTCAGGAAGAGAAGAGAAAGTATTGAAAAAGAAGAAATGGCAGTGGAGAATGGAATTGAGAGAGTGTAAGAGTGAATTTATTCATAGCATGGGATGGGAGTGTCATTTTCGACCTCATCTTCCATTTTGCTGAGTCAGGTGAAGCTTCTAGATCCTCAAAATAGCTAACATATTTTTATTCTTTTCAATAATCACCAACCTTCTTCTAGATCATGAATCCACCAAATTCATGCCCCAAACTATTTCCTATTATGTTCTTCTCCAAGTCTCCTTATTTTAATAAATGTGATGTCTATGCCTTATTGTGAAGGTTAATATATATTCATTATATTATTCACAATTTCTTTCATTTTTATTATTTATATTGAAAAGTTAAAATTAATATGTGTATATATTTTAATGACAGTATAAAATATATTTTAATAGTCAAAGATGCATGTGAGTGCATAAATTTTTTCTCTATTTTAATATACTTTAATTGTATATCTCTCTGCACTAATGAATAGCTATGATTAAAACAATAATTATTACATTCCTAAATTTTGAGAATTAGTCTTAAATAGAAACGAAAAAATTCAAGAAAAAACTGCACTTATAATGAAAGAAAAGAGTAATTCAAGGAAAAACTGCACTTATAATTTTTAACAATACTAGTATATTTCGCCAAACATTTTATATTTTCCTAACTTTAATTTACTTTTTAAATGTAATTGGTTGTGTTTCAGGAGACGTTATCATATATATGGATCAATGGTTTTAACTTTTAATTATATATGTATTATTATCTTTTATGACTGTTATATAAAAAATAAACATTTGGTTGATGACGGGCTAGTTTTGCACTCTTTTGAAATAAAAAACCAGATAACCAAAAAAAGAAATAAAAAACCTAACACATGCAGAACTTTCTAAGATAAATTAATCTAAAAAACGCGAATCCCAGGAAGATCCCCACAATTATATGTAGAGGAGAGAATACTTAATATAATTTTCTTACTCTTATTTCTGTGATATTTTAGATTTTTTGTTGTTGCTATTTTCATAGTTCAGCATTTTTCTCTTCATTCTAAGGGGAAGGAAAGAATCAACCTTCGAGAATTTACAAACTGCACAAAAGAACACAACCATGAATTTAAGGTGATTCAAATTTTACGGAGTCCATAAAAGTTCACAGTTGAATCCACTACTTTCAGTAGCAAATTATAATTATCTCTCACTATATGTCTTCAATCGACGAAACATATCAGCTACTGAATCAGTGGAATCAAACTCCACTACCATTTCTTTCATTAAAAATATTGACCAAACCAATGAGGATTTGAACAAACATAGTAAATGAACCAATCCTTGTATTGAACAAAGGTAGCATTAACCAGTATCATTCTCTTACCCTTTTCCTTGTAATGTAAGACAATTAATATGGATTACAAAATTCATTTCATTTTTTCGGGTACAAACTCATTTATGTTATTATGCCACTGTGAATAACATAAGTTGCTGAGACAATTCATAAAATGTCAAAGTGGTCTAGACCAAACCTGTACAATGCAATGTCAAGATGTTTCATTAAGTTGTTTTGTCCAGTCAAATGGTTCCCACTCTTTAGAAAAGCTAGCGACTGCTTGCTTTTGTACCTCCACTGCCTCGTACTGTCGTCGCCGATACATGTCTTCCTCTGCCAAATGCAGCATGCCTCTTATGACATTCAGCCCAAGGTTGCTCTTAAACTGTTTTTCATCATCAATAACATGGACAAAACCCTTGTTTAGACCAAATTCAACGTGGAAATATGGAAAGTGCTTCGGAATTGAATTGCGCAATCCCTTTTGACTTGTATCAATAAGTTTCTTGGCATTATGCTGGCTCCACTCATCTTCAGCTTCATCAATTGCCTGTGATGAACTCAATTTGAAAATGAGTTTAACATTTAAAATACACACCAACAAATAAAAAACAAGTATTAAATGAAACAATAAAAAGGTCAGCCCGGTACACAAGGCTTCTACCTAGTGAGGCCTAAGGAGGGTAGATGTATGCAAACTTATCCTCACATGCGAACAATTGTTTTCAGGATTTGAACCAATAACCTCTAGGTCACAAGGCAACCAACATTAATGTTACGCCGAGCCTCAAACTCATATTATATGAAACAGTAAAGTATTTTAATTTGGGCTTCTAGAATAGAAGGTAGGGATACAAATATAGCAAGCTAATTAGACGAGTTGTTTAATTTCACGGATGTATAAATGAAAAGCGTTGATTGTGATGAGAGAAGTAAGCAATGCAACACCACAAAAAATGATTAATGGCACCTCACCTTTTTGAAGTACAAAGGAGCTTCTTTGGCAATGTCTTTGGGTAAAGGAATGCACTCAACCATACAATGGCGTCGTTGTTGGGCCAATCCCATCACAGTTTCAAGAAACACTACCTCCTTCTCTTGCTTTGCAAACAACATAATTAGGCATTTCTTGAAGTTTCGAATTTCTGTCCATACATTATCATCTATGGTTCGTGTAGCTGATTCATGCTGTCGTATAAAAGTATGAGACAAAATTGCAAATGTAAAAAAAAGTCAATAAAAATAATATAGTTCCTTATGGCACAATCTAACCAACTCAAAAATCTTTTGACCCCCTTCCAATTTAGTAAACATGAAATATGAACAACTTAATATAATATTACATGTTACCAAGTTACCATCCTAAAGGCATTAGAAACACTTCAATCTTCAGCACTTTGATCTATTTCAATATTTTCCTCCATCAATAAAGTTAATTTAAAATAAATTATAGGTATGAAGAAAAATCTTCAAGTGTTGAATTCTTTGTTAAATAACTATCTTTTTTTGTAGAAGAAAAGGTCATTGTTTAAAGAACTTAATCACACATTGCAGGGACTGTGTTCATTACAGACAGGTCCATGCTCAGAACAAGATTCAACTCTGAAAGAAACAATGACAGTAGCTGAAATTAAACTCACCTGAATGGGTAAAATGCAGCAATGACCAGGCACCACAGGCTGCCACTGTGGCAACATAAGATATGTGAAATTTGCAATTGACACAACAAGATGCATAGGCCGTTTTGGATTCTCTAAACAAAAGAGGCATCGCTCTTGCTGGGTCATGAATCGATTTGCATGAACATTTTTTTGGATAATCTTGTGATCATCACCTCCTTGCTTGTTTCTACTCTTTCTACTTTGACCATCTTCAAAGTCATATTCATCATCAGCCCGAGTAGAAACCTTAAACTGCTTGTTCTGCATGATCGTGCGAGCAAGATGCATATCAGCATCATCCTCTCCTTTCTTCTGTTGAGCGGGTATATTCAGCATGGTATGTCTTGAATAAAGCAAAATGTCATCAGAGAAATCAACACAAGTAATAAAGTTTTATGATAATACGTATAAAGCTGTAGAAACCAACAATAATCAGATGAATAAGAGTTGCCATTTTGCTGGTAATGGTATACAAAAAATACCACCTTAGGCACAATGTTTTCGCAACATATATGAATAAATCAACCATATGTATAGGATTATGGGAAATAAAAAAGTGTCCTAGACAGAATTCCAAGACAGCAAATACCTGGTAGAACTTCTCTCAGGTCTTGGTCTAATTGTATGATCTTGATTTCCCTGCTTTGTGTTCATAACCTTTGCTTCTTCCTGCCGACCAGAAAGAGAATCAAAAACCAGATAACAAAATCAAAATATCACAAAACCAGAAGAATATGTTTTGTTGACAATATAAAGCAACATAAAATGAAGGCAAAAGAAAGAATTTGTAGTACTACAAAGCTAGCTTTTAACTCCCCAGTCCCCTTCCATCCTCTTACAAATCCACCCATCCACCTCAGAAGACAATAGAAAAGATGGAACAGAAGTCCAGCATGGACAAAATGCATAAAATTCAAGGAAAATGATAAAGAAAGATTCACAAAGAGACACTTTACAAACAAGTAGTGAATAGTGAAATGCTGATGGAAAGTAAACTAGCTTATGCAGCATGTACCAGAGAAAAAACATGGAGACAATTATAATTCATTATAGACTATTCAAGGCTTCTGAGCCAGTTTGTCTCCATTTTGGAAGGAGAAAAAACCAAAATCACAAATATTGAAACCATTAGCTGAAAAAGCAGTTGGTTATGGATATTTCCATTTGATCTAATCTGGTAAGAAGGAATAAACTAATAGAATGTAATGCCAAATTTAATACACTCTATGTTTAACGCCTTACCATTAGTTTCTCTGCTTCTTCATGCTTTCCTTTCAAACGAAGTTGCATAGCCTTAGCTGCCAACTGGTTTGCGCTCATCTCAGTCTTGAGCACTGCACTGCTTTCACCAGGTGTGTTTGCTTCTGATAAAACATTTTCCGGTTCAACGCTGTTCAAGACAGAACCATCAGAATTACTACTCTTCTTGCTGGCGAATTCACCCATAAAGCTTCCATCATTGGAAAACTTATTTAGGCTAGATGCTGCAGCAGAGATGATCCCAGCACCCTCAGCTACAGCATGTTGACTTTTTCGCTTCCCCCAGTATAAAGAATCTTGAACTTTAGGTGCTTTCATATCACGTTGGCGAACAGAAACATCCTTTAAGTAGTCCTGCTAGTGTTTCATGAGCCAAATTAGACAAGTGAAATGGAATATGCTTCAGACATCCAGAAAAGTAAGATTAGCTCCATAACAGATTATTGAAGATATAATCCATTTAAGGACTAGGAAATAAATATAAATTAGTTCTGTATCTGTTCTCAAAGTTACCCTTGTAGAATTCCTTCGCTTATGCTTATCGGAATCTGGAGAATTTTCTTCAGTTATCCCTCTTTGTCTACTTTTTATCGCATGTAGATGGGCACGAGATGGAGCAGCTGCATGTGATGCAACAGATGCAGTCAACTCACCAAGAGAACCCCACCTTTCTTCCACAACCTGTACATATCCATGAATCGAATAGCAAAATGTTCACAAGATGAATAGAGAAATTCTTTTTTTTAAGTAGAAACAAGTCAAACAATGAACCAGACCTCTTGAATTTTTTTCCCTTCTCGAGCTGCTTGCTCTTGTGCACGCTTCAAAGCTTTAAGTCTCCAACTTGCACCCCCATCCCCAACAAGGGAGGAAGACAAAAGTTGGTCTACACCAACTTTAGCACCACCACTTTCTTCAGGATAACCAACTCCATCATCCTTCAGATATGGATTCAATTCCTTAGGATTCGCCTTCTTTGACTGAAAAAGGAAACAAAGTATTTAGTCTTTTTAACACATTACCTTGCCCATGAGATTAAAAAGTGAAGAGAAGCTGCAAGCATAATGAAAACATTTTAGAGATACCACAAATTTTGACAAACTTTTTTATCTATTGGAGTCTAAAAGGTCAAACCAAAACCGTAACTCATTTCATAACTTAAAACAAAACATTCTGCAATAAATGAGCCAAGTAGGATATACAGAAGCAACAGAGTTGCTGGTATATATAAGAAAATATCCATACAAGAATACTATTAGACATGCATCTATAGGGCAAAGGCTCAAATTATAAAATTTTCAAAACGCAGCAGCTTACCAAAGACCATTGTCCAATACAATATTTCGTTTTACACTGTTAGCACATAATCTACCAGCAATGTGTTAACCACCATTGACTTACAACTAAACTTCATATACACTTATGATGTATCATGCGCTGATTGAACACCCATTGAACTCTATTTTATTTTTTTCTACTCATTAAAAAATAAATGGTGAATGATGCCACTATAACAATAGACTTTTTTTGTCACTCGTTTTTTTTTCATATTTCTTTTATCTTCCCCTTAGCATTAATCCTTTTATTTTTCATGCAAAAATAGCAAAAAAATGACAAATTTTGGTTGATTAAGAACTCATAGTTAAGCAACAAAAGGTTTAAAATGGAAAACAATGAGACGATAACTATATAACCCAACAGGAGAACTAGAAGTTGAAGGGGGGAAATTAACACAGTAAGTCATACCTCCTCAACTGGAACTTCCTCGGGCAATGTCTCTATTGTTTCTGAACCTGTGATCTTCTTACTTTCAGGCCTAAGCATCCAATTCAATCCCATTTCCTTCCTCACAATGTCCTTCTGACCTACATGATCTTCTGAAACATGTGTAGCTTCATCTTTAATCTTGTTCTTTTTACTCTTATCTTTTCTATTTGACTTTCGGTGCTTCCCTTGTCGATCCGAAAAACTATCACTACTATCAGAATATGAAGAGCCATCCTCAGATGTATATTCCTTTTTACTACTCCTCGACCTTGATCTTCTTCTTGACCTTTCACCAGAATCACCTGATGAACCATCATGCCTTTTCTTTTTCGCTTTCCTCCTATGCTTCTTATCATCTTTCTCTCCTTCACTTTCGGGTGAGTAAAATGAAGAATTTTCATCAGAAGAATACCACTTCTTCTTTCTAGAACCCTTCTTTATCTTATCAAAGTCCTCGTCACCGGAAGAACTATTCCTAGAACTCTTCCCTTTCCTCTTATTCTTTTCCCTCTTACTATCGGATTTTTTTCGTTGTTTCGAGATAGAATCCAAGTCCTCATCTTTCACCTAGTGTAAACACAGTGATGTGAGTAGAAAACAAAGTCAAACAAACTTAGGAATAGGAATAAGTATAACAACAATGACATAATGATAGGAGTATGCAAATATTACTGACCTTGTCACGGGGAATGAATTTCACCCCAGAAAGCATTTTCTAAATTGCTATACTGTAACACTCCCTGTATGGTAATAATAATCAGATTAAAATAACACGATTAAGCATGCAAAAGCAAAACCCAGATAAATTAATAGGAAATTAACACAGAAAATTTTAGAGTGAAGGAAATTGAAAGAGGGAAGGATGTATGAGAAGAAATTATTAAAGGCACAAATTTTCTAGATTAAAAGCACCGACTAATAATAGAAAATTAAATTCATCAAATCAACCATAAAGGGAGGGATTAACAAAGTTTCACCAAATAATTGAAGGTTTCGGTGGGATCTGGAAGAGCTGTTCTCAGATTTAACGCCGACGGAGACGGCGTTTTCCGGCAGGAGGAGAAGGAACCTCAGCGTTTTGAGTTTTGTGTTGATTTCGTGAAGACAAGTTACAGAGGTGTCTCATTACGGGTTGCTTCAAAAACCGGCCCACTTTAGTGGCGAATCAAATCAACCCGTTTTATTTTAGGATTGGTTTTACAATTTCTGTCTAACATCATGATATTTATTATCAGTGTTCAGTTTAGAAAAATTTGAATAAAGATATATAATATATCAGAGATAAATGTATTTATATTTTTTTGGTATTATTATTTAGAATTAAATTTTGGGTAAGAAAATTTAAAAAAAAGTCATGATTTATGAATATCGAAGTTCGGGCTTGCCTGGTTCACATGTCCCTAGCAGGGTCGCGCCTGTTGATAGACTTACCCTTTGGGCCAAAATAAGGGTCTGCATTTATATTGAACCTCGAACAAGTCGAATGTGGAAACATTACCATCACTTAATCAGTATGTTGCTTTCCCAAACAACCAAAATCTTGAAATTCTCTCTAAGCAAATGTTGGTATCATACTATCAATTCTTTCGCAATTTCATACATAATATCAGCATTTCTAATGGAGTAACTACGAACTTCGAGTTAAAAGAATAAATACAAATCAAGATAACAATTTTTTAAATAAATAGAGTAAAAAATTATGTTCATAAATTGTTTTTTGTTTTCACATCACTGATCTCTTAACATATCATTAATTAACTCAACACTCCAATGATAACATATATTTTGTAGACGATGTCAGCATTTATTTATATTTTACACAATAACAGGGGTATGTATAAGACAGATAAAGCTTAATATATTACTCTCATGGGCCGTGGCAGAGAAATATCACAGACTTCATGGAGAAGCAAAGGCACAAATGAATACTAGAAAAAAGGGATTTTTTGTGGAGACAGCATGCAGGTGCTTGGGACTAACAAGTAATGATGACCTAACAAACAAGGCCACACAATGGTGAAGGACCCCCACACCCTTCTCACTCCCAAGTCCACACTTACACATTTGGTGTACTTCTTTTACAACCTTTGTGTGATGGTGTGCACTCTCTAAACCTATACCCTTGAAGCAATCACAATGATAAACAATATTTTCATTCTTATATTTGAGTCTCACACATTATTTTATAATTTATTACAACTCCTCAAAAAATAAGAACAATGTGTACTTTTTCACCACAATGACAATCATCATTCTTATTCTTATTTGAGTCTCACAACCTACTTCATTTTTAACCAAACATCTATCTTTTTCGTTTTTTTTCATTGTTCTTATTTCTCTCCTCGTTCTTATTTAAGAACACAATGAACAAAGTAATAATATTCTTATTTTATTGAGATTGAGAACAGTTTAAGAACAACAATTTACAATTGCTATTAAAAACAATGCTTGTGAATTTATACTTTTAGGCCTTGTTTGGTTCTATTGAAAAGGAAAGGAAAGAAAAGGAGGAAAGAGAAAATAGATGAATTTGGATGTTTCCCTCCTTTGTTTAGCAAAGAAAAATAGGGTGGGAAGAAAATTTTGGGTGAGAAAACCTACAATCAAAGTAAAACTACAATCTTACCCATAAAGAATCATAGATGAGATATTATAGTGAAGATACATAAACATAATAGATTGAGTTGCCTTGAAATTTGTATTAATAATATTTTAATTAATTAATTTTAATATAAATATATTTTTATACATCACTAATTTTAAGATAAATGTGAATATTTGTATGTTAATTTTGTATCTTTTTAATTGTGGATATTTGTGTCATTTAGTCTCAACACATGTTTTCTTTCCTCTCTCTTTTTCTTTCATACCAAACAACTAAAAAATCATTTTACTTTCCACTATTTTTCTTTCCTTCAATTTTCATTCCTTGAGTTTTCTTTCCTCTTATTTTCTTTCCCAAACCAAACAGTGTTATGTGAAACACAAGGTCCAAACCAAAAGTCATTTTCCATCCCCATTTTGCTTTGTGCATATATCCCTACTACAAATAGCTTTAAAACGAGGAAGGATTGGAACTGGGGCCTTAGAAAGGTTAAAAAGTGAAATTTATCTTATATATTTTTGGATTAGTCCTAACTCTCATTGTGTTTAGTTAACCACTTTAATCTATTCTGCCCATGTAGTCTTGAAATTGTTCACATTTCATCCTTCCTCATATAGAGGGGCCCTCTACTGCTAGTGCCGTATAAAATTATAGACCAATGATACATTATCTCGATAAATTTTATCATATATATTTTTCAATGAATTAATTAAAGTCATGGATATAAAGTAAAGTACTACAGGTAGGTAATAATTTCATTCACTGTGATGGGTGTAAACAGTAAGTGAAGAAACTTATTCATAGAATTGAAGGTTGTCCCTCACATTTATTTTCCTCTCTCTAGCTTACCTTATCATGTCTTGTCCTCACTCATTTTTCTCATTCTGGTCTATACAGTGATTAAAAATGCGGTCCGCAATACTTAACGCAGCAACAACATTGCGGATACAGGCCGGCAACGCACCACAATTGCGGTGTGAATGAAATTCATAGCAAAAACCGCAACAAAATAGTGTTGCGCCGCAAAGGAACGGTCTTGTAACGACAAAATTGTTTATTTCCATCCTATCCCGTTTTGTTTTGAAATTACACTTTCATGTCAGAAACTAAGACAAAAACTTTAGAAAAAGCAAAAGAGATATAGAGTAGAAGGTAGTGAAAAGTACATCCATTAATTCAATTATTCGACAAACTTTCTTATGTGTGATCGATAATCTCTTTGTTGTGTGACTTTGTTTTCACTCCCTGAGTCTTTCTTGCTGATTCTTTCGCATGTGTGTCACGGTGGAGCTGTTGGTTAACTTGGGAGAGGAAGGAAGAGAGATTAGAAAATGGAATATGGATTGGGAATAGTGGCCGAATGTGATTTTAGGAATTTTTGGGAATGAGAAAGGAGTAGTGGAGAGAATAGAACGTGAATTGGGAATGTGATTTTGAGAATTTTTCAAGAGTTTGGAGAATGAAAAAGGAGAGAATGGAATTGGAGAGAATGTAAGGTGAATTGGAATGGGATGTTGGGGATTATGGAGAATGAGAGGGGAGGGTGTTTAGTGTTGTTTGGGCTTCAAGGGTAGAAATAAAAGAGAAACAGAGTGAGAGGAGAGAAGTTGAGAAGAGATATCATCTTTCTCTCATTTGGTTTAGGAGAGAAGTTGAGAAGAGATATCATCTTTCTCTCATTTGGTTTAGGAGTTTCAAGGTTCTCCTCCCATGTAAGGAGAAAATGGGAGGGGAAGAGAGACTCAGATCTATATTGTCTCAAACTGTGTCTCAAACCATGTCCTATACCAATAATATTGAAACAAAAAATAATGAACATTTAATTTTTTAATTGACATGAAATATTTTCATTAATTTTTGACATGATTTGAAACATAATTTGAGACAACAAATACTTATCCGAGTGGGGGAGAAAAATCACATTTTTCTCTTCTTTTTCTATACAAACAAACAACACTAAAATCTATTTTATTTCTCATTTCTTTCTCTCTTTTCACTATCTTTTTCACATATTTATCTCTTCTTATTTTCTTCTCCCAACCAAATGAAGTATTAGACTTGACTACAAAAATAACATAATATTTTTAAATTAACATCACATTGATTCACATTACACCCTTCTATTTTTCCCAGCTAGATAAAAAATTAATGCCAAAAATATGCATCCACCATTTCACCTCTTTATTTCATAGGGTCATGAAATTAATTTATATGGGCAATGTATTATTTTTTTTTTTATAAAATCACTCCATTACTAATTGATATAATATTTTTATTAAAAATCATTATCCAAAGTTATTAAATGACAATTATTCTAAAATTATTCTAGTCTTGCACAAAGTTTTAATGATTTAGTATTTGATGAAACATCACAAAGCAATCAAAAGTTCAATCCAATACATCCGGCATATTATCCATATGATTATTATACACATGATCAGTATGCAAATGGACAAGTTCCACTTTACCATTCCTTATCAATAAATGATAAGAAACTTTATTATTAATAATCAAGTCGTGGATTTTTTGGGTTATATCTTTGAATAAGGAGGTACACAAGATGATAGTTAGGATGACAATGAAGATTATACTTCTTCATGGCATGTGGTAACAATGAACAACTAAAATGTGAGTAATTGTACATTATGTGAATCTTTATTGGTGTTATGATAAATTTAGCTGCATTTAATGGGAATGATGCAAATAATGTTGCTAGTGGCAGTGTATTAGGCCCAAATTTCAATGGTTTGGGAGGTTTTCCTGTTTAGTCTCAGGACATTGGTTCCAGCATCTTCTGCTGTTATACCAAATGGTGCTTTTGCTGCTACATCTCAACAACAATACCCATCATCTCTAATCATGAACATGAATAGCTTCAATAACCATCCATCACCATTAGTGATGAATGATCTGAACATGCAGACTAGGCATGCTATGCAACAACAACCTCAAATGATGTATAACAGGACCCCTTATATTTCTCCTAACACTGGTTATTACTACAATCATAATCATAATAACTACACCCTGTTAAAATAGTTGAGCTTTTGTTAGTCGGTTAGTTAATTTGGTTAGGGTGCTCAACTATTTTAACACACTGCAAATTATAACTATGCCACCATGCCTAGTTACTCAGTTGAAGGAGGGAGTGATCACTCTGCAGCACATTTGTTCAGTGATGACTACACTGGTAGCAACTGTTCAATAATGTAATGATAGATTGTAGAGCTAAAGAGTGAAGAAAAAAAAAGCAAAACAACGTACAAAGCATGGTGATTGGCTTTAAAGTCCTTTATGTTTGACTGTATTAGGGGTTGGTTTTTTATTTTTATTTTGATCAATTGTGTTGGTGAAGTATTTGTGATTGAATGTTATCAGTGTACTAGTTAACTTAAGATGATGTTCTGTCTTTATTTTTAAAATGTGTATTTGATTCTTCTCAGTATCCTATTTCCTAAGTTAAGATGAAGAACATATATTACTAAATTAAAACATGTCATATCAATTAAAAATGTAATTGAAGTTTTAATATTGATGTTTATCATTGGACGAGGTCGAGATGTCCATGGTTGTCAATTATTATATTTGGTTGGGTGTGGGATATTCTCAAAATACACAAGGTGTGACACAATTTACTATTTTTCACTTTTCTGTTTGACAATGTACATTGTTTGTAGTACTGTGATAGTAGTACTCTTTGGGTGGAAAGCACGCGTATGTCACATGTATAATCCTGCAGTGTAACCGACAGGACCACATTGTAACTTGAGATTGATGATATAATATATTTACTAGTGTGCTAATCATGCACATTTAATGCTGATAGCCAAACCAGTTAGGAAAGAGTAGTGTATTATTATTGTCATAGAGCACATGCACTTACTATGTGTTTGAAGTGAGGAATTTGAAGTGAAACATTGTAGACTATTCTAATTAGGGAAAGGGATCTTGGAAGATGAAGTAGACAAGGGGAAGTAGCACTCCTTCCCAGGGTCGTTGTCTTGGATATTAATCATTTATAGTGGGGGATTCAGGGAAAAGGATCTCATGTCTCTAAATATATTTTAAAGTCTGTCCCAAACTAATCATAACATGTCACACGAATTAAAAAAAGTTAAACATTCATGACTTTTTCTGTCTTTGCTTCATTGTGATTGGTCTGGGACAAGTTCGGGGACATACTTTGGGACATCAGATCTCTTCGGGATTCAGCCCAGGTCAAGTCCTATTTCATAATGGGTATCACATGTTTTCATGTTCCTAATTTCTAAGGCCCGAGTGAAATAAATTTTCATATTTTGCAATAAAATCTTTGAATATGCCCATGTGTCTTTCATGTTTTGCATGGATTGATAAAGAAGATGGAAAGAAGGAAGATAATAAGAATGAATCACGATATAAGAAAATGGTGAGAAAAAAGTGGAAATTAAACATGGTTAACATAAGAGAAACATAATAAGTACCTTGTCAGTTGAAATCCTTTATTGGTAGTTTGGAACTCTGGCTTCTCAAACTGCATGTTAACCTTCATATAACAAATCTACTTCAATTTATTAAAAAAAGTCAAGTACATCCATGCTTAGAGATTCATAGTTGCATAAACCATGACCACACATGTCAAAAACAAATTTATTTTTGTGTTCTTTTTCTTTCCACCACATTTTATTTTTTTCGTATCTCACAATAAATAGCAGAGAATGTATTTTAAAATAGGTGCTAGACAGAGAAGATTGAGTTTCAGGACATTACAAATTGACAAGGTTGATGTGTGGAAAATAGAAACAGTGCATAGGTACCTGTCATAACTCGCGGATGCCACTTGCACCACTAAGCTTTGTTTAGTTGAGGGAGTGAAAATGAGAGAAGAGATGGAAGAAAGTGATAGAAGACAAATAGAAAAGAAATTAATAGATTTTTGTATTGTTTGATATGAGAGAAATAGAAAAGAAAGAGATAAAAATAAATATTTGAATGACAAAAATGTACATATAATAAATAGATTATAAAGAAGTGTTTTACTATCAGTTAAATAATTAATATTATAAAGTTTATTTTAAATTAAATATTATGATATAAAGTATCAAAACTTGTTCTTGTAATAAAATTGCCAACATTTTTCCCCCATTAAATCAGTTAATTTATTGGATAGTAGTTTGTGTAAGAAAATAATACAAGTGAAAGGTATTTTTATCATTGTAAAACATTTCTCTTCTCCTTTCTCCTTTCTTTGCATACAAAGAGAAAGTGATTTTGGGCAGGGGTCTCATACAATTTTAGTCTCTCTTCCCTATTTCTCATGTAAACCAAATGGGAGAAATATATCATTTTTATCTCACAACTTCTTTCTCTACAAACTCTTGCATATCAAAGGAAGGTTTAAGAAAGATCCATATTTGAGTAAAACATAGCTATATAAAGTAAGTTAAAGATGAAATCTACCTCTAGGCCTAATTGAATATCTACACTTCCTCAACAGAGATTAGGAAGTGTAATTGTTGTTTCAAATCAAATATCAAGGGGACAATATTGGTCTAACTGAAACTAGGGAACAAAAGTGTTATTTTATTACTTGTATTGATGCTTTGCTTAGACAAAGACAAATTTATTGCCTATTTCTTTGCCAACAACTTGGAGTTCCTCGCCTCTGCAGATGTAAATCCACCTTGGATAATACAATATTGGCCTAATCTAAGCACTATTGTAATCTCAACTTTCCTTTGCAGCAATACATAACCATTGCAGAACATTGATGAATGATGATGATCATCACCATATAAGGCAGCACAACTATCAGTTTCTCAACACAAAACTGCATTATGCATTGAGGTTGTAATACTAAGTTTATTCTGAAACTAGATTCCATACTCGAACACAACCATATTCTCCTGAATTAACCACTCTTTCATGATTAATAAAAGTCAAGCCATACACCCCTCCTAAATGATCACCTTTTATGGTTATGCGGTTTGCGGCTGGCTTTCCAATTTCATATATGATATATGATCACACATGTATCAAGTGAACTGGTAGCTTTCAAGTTGCTATCAGGTGACCAGGCTAGGCAATTGATACGTGCAGTGTGGAACATGTTATTAAGCTTTTTACCTGAAAGAGAAAAGTTTCAGTCAAGTTTCAGCTCAATAATGGAAAAACATTTCTCAGACAAAATAGCCATGCATTTTCAATAATTGTTATCTATGAAATACATAAACCTCAAGAAATGACTTGCATCTATGTAAGACCCTTCGGTAACATTTGATAGAAGTGTCACAATTGGATGGAACAGTATTGCATCTGTTCTATGTCTGGCACAATTTTAAAATAGAACAGAAGATAGAAGAGTTAAATAGAAGAACATTTTGGTTCCAATACGGCTTTGTTTTGGAGGGGAAATGAAGTGATGATTTTGTAAAGTCTTTATCTTGTTTAGGAGTGGGATGAAGAAAAGGTAAAAGTTTTGAATGATTTCTCGAACCTGTCTATTTTTTAAGTTCTCTTATTTGGGGTTTTGTAAAGATAAAATGTCCAAATACCTAAATATTTTTAGTAATATTATATAATTATATATTATTGTTCATTTCTCATTATTAATTACACTTTTAAATGAAAAACAAAAAAAAAATTACATTATAATTAGCTTACTCTTCCTAATCTAAATTTTATAGTCCCAACAAGATGTACGAGTGTCTTTCTTTTCCCTTCCTTCCTCTCTTTCCTAACCATTTGATCTCTCCTTTCATTTCTCTCACAACTCCCAAACATTGCCTAAAAAGACAAAATAAAAAAGAACGGGGCAAGGCACTATATCAATTGGATACAGATCTCATATCCTCATCGATGTTTTCAATGGTGTCCAAACCAATCAAAATATTTCATTTAATTAAAAAAGGTTATAAAAACATGAATTAATATGATAAATTATTTGATAAAATATTATTTGATAGGGACTTAGGGACAAAGTCTTTTTGTGACAAAGGATCTATATCCTATTATATTATGTTCTCTTCATGCACCAAACACATGACAAGTTGTTAGTATCAATATACAGCAAAATGGTATCTCTGACCCATTTTACCCATGCCTGTAAATGCTCCTAAAATTTTAAGCATGTTCGACCATGGCCACATTGTCTTAACAGACAAAATGACATGTCTTGCTCATTTTCAAATGAGCAAACAGGTCATTTGGGTGGCCAACAAACATTGATAAGCAATATAAAAATAAGAGTAAATACTCATTTTAGTATGTCATATTTTTTAACCGTTTAATCCTTCAAAAAAGAAAAGACCTAAAATGATCACCAAATTGGGTCAAGTTAGTTCTTTTAAGCATATTTTACAACACTTTATACGAACTAATTTGACCCCAAAAAGAACTAATTTGATCCACATTTGCAATTTTTGGGGACTATTTTAGGTCTTTTCTTGTTTGAATGACTAAACTGGTAATGTTGAAAAATATGAGAGACTAAAATGAGTACTTACTCTAAAAATAAAAAAATAATGCAATAATATATATATATATATATATATATATATATATTTAGAAAACTTTGATATTTTATAAAGTAGTCGAAGAAATAAAGAATAATATATATATATAAATATAAAGTAGTTGAAGAAATTTATTTAAAAAAACTTTGATATTTTATAAGAAGTTAAACAAATTATATTATATCACAATTTTTTTGAGATATTAAATCACATTCCATTTTAATTTATTTGATTTTCTTTTCTTACCTCACATCTGCATCTGCAGGCTGTCCGTGTTGCCCAGGAAAAATGCCCAGATGCAATACATACAAATGACTATTGCAAAAAGACAATTTTTATATGTCTCGTAGGTAAAAATTTGCAACTATGCAAACGGCGTAGGTTTCTCTTTATTAATGGAGAGACAAATGCATCAAAAAGCAAAGAAAAATATAATCTTTAATGAGATATTTACACTTTTAATTATAATGAAATGACACTATTATCATTAAAATAAAGAAAAATGCATCTATTTATCTCTCCATTAATAGATAGAATTTTTAATCAGGCAAACAAACACTTAAATTTCTCTCGTTTTGACAAATTTTTATATATTTATTCTTTATAATATATTTGTTTAGATAATCTATTTCTTTTTTATATACTTCCACTCAGTCAACTTTTTTATATCTAGTCATAGTATTGTTTGTTAGAAGCAGAAGAAGAACAGAGGAAGAAGAAGGAAGAACAAAATGAAATTAACAAGAGGGAAATTCAATGAGTATTAGTGTGTTGTATTGATCAAAGAGGAGAAGAAGAATTCAGAATTTTACAATACAAATGCCTTACTATTTATAGCAATGGTTAACTAACTAACAACCTACAAATAGAAAGTTCCATCAACTAACAAAACTGAATTACAAAACCAAGAATTAACATTGTTTATTATTTCTTGTCATTTTTGTATTTGTTCTAATAATATAGGACTATATATTATCATACTATCCTCTATTTCTCTTTACCAATATTGTCATTATTATAATATGAGGACTATCATATTTCTTACTCTTAAAGTTTGCATAATCTTATATATACCACTTTGTGTATATTATACTTCCTCAAGTGGATAGTAATGGCAATAGGGATTCATAGTCAGGTTTATAGCAGATTTATTGTCCATTATTAGCTTTAGCTTTACCTCTTCTGTTTCCACCTTCAATTCTGCCATAAGAGCACTCAACCAAGCAGCTTGACAAGCACTCATGCTGGCTGCAATATACTCTGCCTCACAAGAAGATAAGGCTACCACCTCTTGCTTTTTGGAACACCAACTAATGGGAGCAGAACCAAGGAAGAAGAGATATCCAGTAGTGCTCTTCCTATCTGATTTGTCTCCACACCAATCAGCATCAGAAAAACCATGTAGCTCTTTGTTGTATTTGCTTGATTCAGCAGGATACATGATTCCATAGTTTAAGGTCCCTCTCAAGTACCTTAGGAGCTTCTTTGCTGCAATTAAATGGCTATGTTTTGGAGATTCCATGAATCTGCTTATCCACCCAACACAATATGCAATGTCAGGCCTTGAGT
>NC_032016.1:7208547-7209051 GCF_001865875.1 Lupinus angustifolius
GTTAGTGTCCATGATTTGTTTCTTTCTATGGACATTAACTCTTCTTCCATTGCTCTAATCCAATGAGGTTGATCAAGAGCTTCTTCTACACTGATTGGTTCCATTTCAGCTAGCAATGCCATATGAACAAAGTCTCCTTCTGCAGTGATTGTAGAGTCAGGGAACACATCATAGTCTCTCAATCTAGATGATGGTTGTCTTCTTCTTTGTGATGATGATGATGAGATGACAGGTTGACTGTGTGAAACATGAACTGAATTGCCAGGTACTTCACTTCTTTCTGAGTTGTGTGAATTTTGTGTAATTTCATCAATCAGCAGCCTTGACTCATCTTCAAGAGATAAATCTACTTTCACCCTTGAAGTGCTAGCTTCCTCATTCCAATTCCAACATTGGCTCTCATCAAACTTTAAGTTTCTAGTGATACAGAATTTTTGAGTTAGAGGATCAAAAACTCTGTATGCACCAGTACTATGATAGCCAAGGAAGATGAGTTTTGAACCT
>NC_032016.1:7209151-7327790 GCF_001865875.1 Lupinus angustifolius
TGGTGCAGAATTCACTGAATTGAGCTGAAGTGTATTCACCTCCACCATCTGACCTTAACTTCTTCAACTTCAGATCACTTTGCTTTTCAATTTGTGCTTTAAACTTCTGGAACACTTGGAATACTTCACTCTTCCTTTTGAGTAGATAGATCCATATCTTTCGTGTATGATCATCAATGAAGGTGAGGAAGTATTTGTTGCCTCCAATTGACTCTTCTTCAAGAGGACCACACACATCACTGAAGACTGTTTCTAGTGGTCTTTTTGCTCTTGTAGGCACATCAGAACTGAATGAGTTTCTTGCCTGCTTGCTCAATTGGCACTCATCACATAAAATTGAAGGCACTGTGATTAGTGGTAAGCCCAACACAGATTGATTTTTGCTCAAAGATTCTAAACTTCTAAAATTTAGATGGCCATACCTTTGATGCCACAACCAAGTGACTTGATCTGTGTTTGCTTGAAGGCACTTCTGGTCACCAATCTGAATTTAAACCTTGAATGTTCTATTAGAAGATAAGGGAGCCTTCAAGATTTTCTGAGCTTTCTTGTCAAAGACTGTTAGTAGGCCATCTTTCATGACCATCTCATACCCTTTCTCCAACAATTGACCAAGACTAAGTAAGTTGTGCTTCATCTTTGGTACATAAAGTACATTGGAAATGCATGATTGTTTGCCATCTTGTCTCTGAATCATTACTTGCCCTTCAGCTTTCTTATCACTTGTTTGATCCTTTCTGGTCGTGGCCATCAATAAGCAATATTCTTCATCTGATTCTTGATTGTTATGAGCCAAACCAGCTTCCTCTTCTCTACTGCTTGTCCATCTGTTCATTTTGCATTCAGAAGCAAAATGACCATAGTTTCTCTTGTAGCATTGCAGTTTCTTTTTGTCAAACTTCTTTCTGCCATCTGCATTCTTTATAGACCCTTTCGAGTCAATTTCCTTTCCTGATTTCCACTGGATATCAGGTTTTCTTCCAGTGAGTCCTTGCTCACTTGATCTCCACTTGTTATTGCCTTTCTTGCTCCACTGGTTATGAGGCTTCTTGGTGAATCTGGCTTGTAATGCTTGATCACCAATTTTCTCTGGATTTCTTTCCTTCAATCTCAACTCATGAGATTCCAGAGATGCTTGTAGCTCCTCAATCTTGAGTTCTTCCAGGTTCTTGGACCTCCTCAATTGCAACAACAATGTGATCATATTTGCAAGTGAGTGTTCTAAGCACCTTCTCTACTAGGCTCTTCTCCTTCAGTACTTTGCCACATGACCTCATTTGATTAGAAAGGGCCAAAATCTTGGTCATGTACTCAGCAACTGAATCACCATCCTCCATTTGCAGGAGCTCATATTGTCTTCTGAGCTGCTGCAACTTGACCTTCTTGATCTTGGCCATTCCTTCATAGCTCTTTTCTAGACAATCCCAAGCTTGTTTAGCAGTTTCAGCACCATTGATCTTCTCATAATTGGCTTCATCAACACATTGATGCAGGAGAAAAAGAGCTTTACAATCTCTCTTTTTTGCTTCTTTGTAGATTGTCCTCTGAGCTTCACTGGCCCCTTCCCCAAGCTCTTGATAGCCATGTTGGACAACTTCAAACACCTCTTGAAATCCAAAGATGGCCTTCATTTGATTCCTCCATCGATCATAATTCTTGCCATCCAAGATGGGAAGTGTCAATGAGAATCCTCCATTGCTTGTCATCACTGCTACACCTTGCTTCTGCTGATCACGGAAATGCTCACACACACAGGTCCCTTAGGAAGATTCACACAGAATCTACACGCACAGAGCAACTGATACCACTGTTAGAAGCAGAAGAAGAACAGAGGAAGAAGAAGGAAGAACAAAATGAAATTAACAAGAGGGAAATTCAATGAGTATTAGTGTGTTGTATTGATCAAAGAGGAGAAGAAGAATTCAGAATTTTACAATACAAATGCCTTACTATTTATAGCAATGGTTAACTAACTAACAACCTACAAATAGAAAGTTCCATCAACTAACAAAACTGAATTACAAAACCAAGAATTAACATTGTTTATTATTTCTTGTCATTTTTGTATTTGTTCTAATAATATAGGACTATATATTATCATACTATCCTCTATTTCTCTTTACCAATATTGTCATTATTATAATATGAGGACTATCATATTTCTTACTCTTAAAGTTTGCATAATCTTATATATACCACTTTGTGTATATTATACTTCCTCAAGTGGATAGTAATGGCAATAGAGCATATGTGTATAGTAGTGTCTTCCAGTATTTATACATGTAATATTTGCATGTACGTAGCGAATATACGAGGGTAACCAATAATTTTTAAGTTTAAATATATATTTATATATTTTATAATAATTAATATATAAAAAATAATTATTACATTAATAATAAAATTTATATACATATTAAATATATCATTATATTTTAATCACTAAAATTCATTATAAAATAATAATAAAATAGACAATATATAATTAAAAATAATTAAAAATGTATAATGTATATATAATATTTAACTGAAAAATAAATTTATAAATATGCGAGTACTTGTTGAGCGAATATTATAATACATGTTTCTACCCATAAATAGTTTTTATGGGTACTTATTACGAGTATTTTAGTGATATCCACAAGTCGTATTTTTTTGTCACCTCTACCCCTAGATATCTTTTTTTGTTTCATATTTTTTTGTTTTATTAATGGTTTCACTTTCTTTTTGAAAATTAGTATATTTATGTTGTATAATTTTCCTACCTTTCCATGCTCTTTCAACTAATCCTTCCAAAGATTATTTTTGGCTTCTTCTTTCATATTAGTCTCTATTAAGCATCCGATTATTTCATTAAACTCATATTTGTAAATATATTTGATTCCCAAAAGGTAAGCAATTAAGAAGTAAACCATTTGAAGTGATGTGATCATGAAGAAAAAAATTTATTCTACATTTTAGTCATTCATTATATGATAAAAATTTAATAGTCTAGATCTATTGACTAATATAAATCATATGAAATATTAGATTTTTATAGAATAAATAACTAAGATGTGAAGTAAGTTTTTTTAACTTATTCATAGTATAAGTGGATCATCTTTAAGAAAAAAGAACATATTTATTTATATTCACATATTTATAATATCATTTTTAATTGATAACAAAAAAATATATCATTTTTAATTTAATTAATTTTCCACATTTCATATAAAAAAGAATAATTATAATTATTTTTATATTAATTTTTTGTACTTTTATTCTAGTTTATGATGCCATATCCTAATTTAGCAATTTGTTATTGAACTTTTCTTTTCCCTTTGAAGAAGTATTGTTACTTGTTAGCACGAAGTAGAGGAATTGGTTTTGGTTGACACTTTTCGCAGTTTTAGTTCTTGGAGGACAGAATCTCTGTTCTTTTTATAATTACATGGGTGTTAGATATAAATTTGAGCTGTAATAATATTTCATTAAATCATATATGATAATGTTATTTTAACAGCCTACTAATGGCCAGATCATCAATGTAATCTACATCTATAAATTAGTTTATTGGTGGAGGTGCAAAAAGGAAAAAAAAATACAAATAACACATTATCTAATGGTATAAATGTTTGTTAGATCTTAAAAAGACTAAAATGTCAATAATTTGATTTTTAAGACACTTATGAGAAGGGATAATTACACATTTTGAGAAAATATTAGTTTTTTTTATGAAAATGTGAGATAAAAGTGTGTTTAATTTACTATATTCTTTATTATATCAAAATAATAAATTATTTTTTAAATGTAAAATTAATTAAAGTTGATTTGGTATTAGAAAAAAAGTATCGATTCAGTTGCAGATTCTACTTTCCTCTTACCGGTGCGCCTATCTTTCTCCCTTATATAAATCTTCTCTCTAAACACATTTTCCTCTCACTGAATTCCACTCCAGTGAGCAGAGAAAATGATAGATATGGAGAGAACATTGTTCCACAAAATACTCATTCTTTTCACAATTATTTGTTCAATTGCATGTTCCTTAGCTAAAGATAATCTTATAGATGCATCCAAGTTGGAGATGTTTGTTGATGAACTTCCAGATATGCCTAGAATCCGAGGCTATGAGGTTGTGGGTGGCGTTTCCAAATCCAAATCTCTCAATATTGGCATGTTCAAGAAGGCATGGGTATGTCTACTTTTCTATTTTGTCTTTCATAAATGTTAAATGTTTGATTATTGTGAGTAATACTTATTATTGGAAGAGTCACGCTAAAAAGACGTTAGTTAGTTATGGGCATGCTGCTTTGTTTCGATGATAGCTCGGAACAAAACCAATATAAGCTATCTGGTTTATGATTTTTAAGGATTATACTACTATTTAAGAACAAAACCACGTATAATTTTTATTTTATTTTTCCAGAATATTCTTAAATATTCATTAAGCTATGTATTGCATATAAACTTCTATATGATTTGTTTTATATTTTGTTTTTTTTTTGTGCGTGATACTTCTAGTCTTCTAGAAAGTTATTATTTGCTGTGATTCCCAGTGTATTGCAAATTTTAGGTACTTTTTCTGTATGATACTAATGAGTGATTTTGGCGATTATTGATATTTTACAATATCGATTGTTTTGTTTTTTTGTTGATAGTTGAGAGGAAAAATATATACACCTACCACTATATATTAGTTTTATTCATCATTTATATTCAATTAGGATAACTCTCTAAAAATAATATAAATGAATTGATATATTGAATGTATAAAATTTTTGAACATATTATACATCTTTCACTTACCAGACTTACTGTTCGAGATGATAAAACGGGTTGTCTGACCCGTTTCACTAATGCTAGTAAATGCCTGCAAAAATTTAAGCGGGCGTGGACAACTCCGCATTAGTTTGACGGACAAAATTCAATGCTTTGCCCATTTTAAAACGACCCAGTAGGCGACCCACGAGCATTGTTGTGTAATTAAAAAAAATAAAAAAATTATATAATAAATAAAATAAAATTAAATAAGTAGTTAAAGATAAAAAATTAATATTTGTTTAGATATTTATATGAAGTTTAACAATTTACATTATATTATAATTTTTAAGGATTAAAAATCATATTAATCGTTACTTATTTAAAATTTTCTTACTTTTTTCTTTAAATTATGTTTATGGACTGTCCGTGATCTGCCTGTATTGCCCAACAGAAATGTCTGCGAACTTAGCAGACAAAACAGGTCAAGCGAAATAGACAAAATTTATACATTATACCTACAAAAAATACAAGCTATATAAGCACGTTCGAGACAATGTTTGTTTTGTCATCTATACTTATAGTAACCCTCACGGGAAATGAGAAGCTCCTCACCAAATCTCACGACACTAGTTTTTATGGTATACGAAACAATAAAGCTAGAAGACAGTAGAAGTAGTGTAAATATTATTCGGATATCCACTTACTCCAAAAGTAAACTTATTTTATATTATATCTAAACTATTACATTTTTCTAAAATTAATAGCTAAAATTTTAAAAAACTTACTCCTGAAGTAAGTAGATCACTTCCCATTATTGATAAATGATTTCTCTTTTATGCTAGTTTTTCTTACTCGATGTTCACAATTTTACTAGTCCCAGTAAAAAAATCTTCGGTATATATCACTTACTTTCTTTGTTTCCATTGAGAAATAGTAACTTGCATAAAAAATATAAATTAGATTACATTCAAAAAACAAGTTAAGGACGTTTTAATGAGTTCTGTCCCATTTTCCCCACATTTATAGCAGAGTCTCGCCCCTTTTCAATAGTTTTCCTTATTATAAAAAAACGTAATCCAGAAACTTTGAATGATAATTTTTATAATATACTCTATGTTCTATATGTGCTTTTATTATTATTTTCGATTATAAAAGTTGTTACGATATATTTTTATATATATTCTAGAAAAAAGTAACTAAGAATTAAGTTCGAAAATATATTCTCCAAAAGGCATAATTCCATTACATTAGGAATTAGGCAAAGAATTTATTCCATGCAGCCAGTGCCATCCAGGTATTCACATCGATGCTATGTCTTCCCATCCACACAAATGTCATAACCTTAAATTATTACACCCAGCTGAACTAATATAAATAGGATAGATTTTATTTAAAATTTGTTTTTAGTTTAAACAAAATCATACTATATCATATATTTTATTCTTATTTATTTGTTTCATTTTACATTAATTTTATTGTCGTTTTCATATTATTATTTTTACCTTTTATGCTGATTATTTTTTCTAATTACTTATGTAAATCAAGAGAATATTAAATAAGAGTACAAGTAAAAAACATTAATTAATATACTATTTAACTTATAAATTAAAAAAAATCCAGATTTAGGGAAAAGAGAGAGTATTTAAATTTAAAATTTTATCAAAATTAACATATAGTACCTTCAATGTTTGCAAAATAATATTCTTCCAGGATGTTTTGATTATTTCATCCACATACCCGAGAGATGCTTCTAGAACATGTTGTCTTTAGTTTTCCTTCCTTACTCTATGTTTTGACTAATTTATTTGTTTGGCAAAATATTAATCATAGAAAGTAAATGATTAAGAAATCTCCAAGATAATCCATTATTTAGAAATACTAAATTTAATAATTTTTAGAAAAGATTATACTATATAAACTGTGGAGTTTTTAGATGATAGTATACATATATGATGAAATAAATTATCTCATCCTGACATTAGAAATATGACATGTATTTTATTTAATTATTTTATATAAAAATAATTTTTAAAATTTAAAATTAAAAAACATCGTAAGGGGGCGGAAAATATAATTTATGACATATACTTATCTTTTTAAATACATAATATATTATTATACATCATTGACTAAGTTTGTTTTTGCAGAAATTTCACAGGGACCTCCCTCCGACACCCGTTTATGCTTATGGACTAGACCAAGATAAAGCAACGGTTCCTGGCCCAACCATTGAGGCACTTCATGGTGTTAACACCGACGTGACGTGGCAAAATCACCTCCCTCCAAATCACATACTTCCATGGGATCCAACCATCCCTACACCACTCCCCAACAAAACAAACGGTATTCCCACAGTGGTTCATCTACACGGTGGGATCCACGCTTCTGATAGCGATGGAAATGCAAACTCATGGTTCACTGCTGGGTTTGAACGCAGGGGACCCACTTGGACCAACAATGTTTCTCACTATCCTAATAATCAACATCCAGGGAATTTATGGTACCATGACCATGCAATGGGGTTGACTAGAGTCAACCTTCTCGCTGGTTTAATTGGATCCTACATCATCCGTGACCCCTCGATCGAAGTCCCACTTCGTCTACCTCATGGTGACAAGTTCGATCGACCACTAATCGTGTTCGATCGTAGTTTTCGAACCGATGGTTCAATCTACATGAATTCCACCGGGAACAACCCTTCTGTACACCCACAGTGGCAACCGGAGTATTTCGGTGACGCAATTATAGTTAACGGAAAAGCTTGGCCTCGGTTAACCGTACAGAAACGAAAATATAGATTCCGTATAATTAATGCCAGCAATGCTAGATTCTTCAGATTCTTCTTCACCAACGGTTTAAAATTCACCCACGTAGGATCAGATTCTGCTTATATAGAAAAGCCAGTGGAGACTAATGAAACTCTTTTGGGGCCATCTGAGATCACAGATATTATTGTTGACTTTTCTAAGTCAAGGAGTAGTGTTGTTATTCTAGCTAATAATGCACCGTATCCTTTCCCTTCCGGTGACAAGGTCAATAAAGCTAATAGCAAGGTTATGAAATTCATTATCTTACCTAATAAAACGGTTGATGATTCACAGATTCCTAAAACTTTGATAAAGTACCCTAGTGGGGATCTATCCAGTGTGTCACAGACACGATACATTGCTATGTACGAGTACACTAGCAACACTGATGAACCAACTCACTTGTTAATTAATGGGAAACCGTATGAAGCACCTGTTACTGAAACACCTAAGGTGGGGTCCACTGAAGTTTGGTATGTGATAAATTTAACAGAGGATAATCACCCATTGCACATTCACTTGGGTTTGTTCAAGGTGTTAGAACAAATAGAGTTGGTAAAATCGAAGGAGTTTAAGGAATGTATGACTAAACTCAACGATGCGATCAAGTGCCACGTGGATAAGTATACACGTGGCAAGAAAGTAACGGTGCCGGCTCATGAGAGTGGGTGGAAAAATGTGTACAAGATGAATCCTGGGTTTGTTACAAAAATTGTTGTGAGGTTTTCTTATATACACACCAATGCATCCTATGGGTTTGACGCAACTGCTGAGCCTGGCTATGCGTATCATTGTCACGTAAGTACAAAAAAAATATATGCCTTTTATTTTTGGTAATTGGTAGAAAAATCTTATTTGAACTTACTAATAAGATAACTCCGAACCATTCTATTTCCATTTTTTCCATTCCGACACTCAGCTAACATAACCTTAGAGTATCAAATGTAAGCATGGTGTGTTGTTTTGGTGAATACTAACGCATGGCACATACCACTTTCATGTAGATATTGGATCATGAAGACAATGCTATGATGAGGCCCTTAAAAATCATCAAGTGACATTTCTCGAGGGTAACCAAGAAATGGCATATGGAACAATCTAGTTAGTTATTATATAGAGATATTTACAATATCAATCAATAATACAGTTTTTTATATCATTGAGATTGTTTGGGTCTCAAAAAAAGAAACTCTAAAATCATCAAGTGATGTTTCTGGAGGATAGCCAAGAAATGGCATGTCCAACAATTTAGTTAGTAATCATATGGAGATTTTTACAATTAATATCAATCAATAATACACTGTCATATATCATTGGATATAGATGTTTGAATCTAAAAAGAAACTTAGAAGTCACACACATACACTGATGTATGATTGGTTGATGGTATGAATTATGTGTGGTAATTTTTTGAAGTGTCCATATTTGTTTATAAAATTATGAATTATATAATTTCATAAGTTAGAAAATCACATTTCCTCTTATATTATAGTATTAGAAAGGAAATCAATTTTAAAGAAGAAGGTCCGGCCCAAAAGGTGAGCATTGGGGCATGTACCCCACAAACTTTCTGATATATATTTATATTATACATATGTTATATATTTATGTTAAAATTTCTGACAATAAGTCACAAATATAATTCTATAATTGTGTTATGATCATTATTTAATTAGCCAAATATAAAATGATCTTCAGTAATTAAATTGGTGGCTAAGGGCATATGTGTCATGAAAAATTATAAGTGTAGATACCTTCAGGCAATTTCTGATTTGATGAAGGGACTGAATTAGAACTATTGCAACTTAAGTAGTAACTGCCAATATTACTTTTATGGCCGATGAAAATAAAGGTGTGTTAAAGAGGAGTTGTCCAAAAGTAAACTACACACAATTCATAATTACATCTAGCATCACACTCTCCTTGGATTTCTGATTCCCCTCTAGTGAAGGTAAGAGAAAACCATCAGGCTCTAACATCTGGAAGATCATCACACTCACATACCTTAGAAATTCTAAATGGTTAATCAAGGTATATTTTTCTTCTTCACCATGAAATCAATTGGGGTTTCTTCGGTCTGGATCATGATTGTTCCATTTAGGTTTATGTATGGGCATAAACATTATATTGTAGAAACAAAGTCATGATCATCAGAATTTCCACATTTCTATGAAAAATTTCCAACAATTTATTGTCTGATTAATATGAATAAATTACTTATATAAAGTATTTAAAGATTAAAACTTATAAAAAACATAGTTGTCTATATCATTGTCACAGTCAAGCAATAATTTTTACCAATTTGTATATGATTTATATTTTGCAAAGATTGAAGAGCTATTAACTTAGATTAATAATTAATATATATGTATATGTATAATTTAATAAAAACACATGTGATTATTAGGATTCCATTTCATAACATCACAACAGTAATATTAACAAGTATAATTATATATTGTAGTGCAAAATTCAACAATTGTCAAAGCAAATATTATATCTAGAAGTTATAGAAAATTTTGAACTATTTACAGTAAATATAATATTTCTAATTAGGACAGCTAGATAAAAGGTAGTGTTATTAATACGGTAGTATTCATTAAACTAGTCAACATATTGATACGATGAATATTGGTTTAACCATTACTTCACTAGTTTAATTACATATAAGTAAAATTAGACATACATAATATTATAGTAATCTTAATGTATAAAAATCAATAAAGAAAATTATAATTACTTTTATTTTCTTTTAAAAAAATAATTTTAATGAAAACTGACCACGAGTACATTATGATTGGTACAGTTTAACTGAAATCTGTCAATTCTAATCTGTTTGATTATTTTAATGGTATAACTGCATGACCGATTTAATTATTATATCATATCAGTATTGTAACTAGTTTATCGATAACATGAATCAGTTTTTACATCACTAAATAAAGGAATAAAGACAACTATAATGCTAGTAAAATGGAAATAAAATTAGTTAGTTACCATACACCACAATTTCATATAGTCAAACTTTACGTTTTGGTAAGTAATAATAAAGATGTAGCCTAGTTTTGGGAACGGATGAGAAATTAAATAAATATACTTATATTTTTGTGGTAAAAGCCTAAAAGTTATGCACTTAAGAAGTAAACCATTTGCAGTGATGTATTTAAAATTTTACACCTCTGAGAAGAAGAAAAACATATTTAGCTACATTCACATATTTATAATATCATTTTTAATTGATAACCAACAAAATATCATTTTTAGTTTAATTAATTATCCATATGTCATATAATATAATAATGAACATTATAGTTATGTTTTTGTACTTATCCTAATTGATGATGCTTTATCCTAAGAGTTAAAGTATTTGGTAATTTGACATTGAAGTATTGAACTTTTCTTCTCCTTTTGAAGAAGCTATTATTACTTGTTAGCATAAAGGAGAGGAATTGGTTTTGGTTGAACTTTTTACAGTCATAGTTTTATAGAGGACTTTGACAGAATCTGTTCTATGGATGAGTGTTAATATAAAATTCACATGAGTTGTCATATATATGATAGTACATGATATTATCATTTAATGGTCCATAATATTATCAGTGTAATATACATTCATAAATCAGGGGTTTTTTGTATGTGAAATATGAAGAAATGATTTATGTAATTTCTAAAAAATTTAGGAGAAATATGTATAATTTATCATATTTTGATTAGATCAAAATAAATAATTATTTTTAGGATTTAATATGTATATTGGCTGTGTAAATATTTTTATATCAGTATTAAATCATTTATCATTTGCATTTTAACTATTATTAATTTTCAAAAAAGGTAAAAAATAATACGGATTAATGCTACATGAAATACTGCCCTTTTAAAAAACTTCACATTGAATATATCATCACAATATTAAATTTATGTATTAACGGTGTAAAGATATATACGAGGTTAGTGTATCATCCATCATTCATTTGAATTACTTTTGTTGAAAAGTCAATAATAATAAATAATAAATGATAAATGATATAATGACAGTATAAAAAACTCTTACTCTATTGATATACATATTTTTCTCCTATCATAAACTCTTATTTTGAAGTGGGAAAATAATTAAAGTTGATTTGGTATTATAAAAAAGTCTCGATTCAGTTGCAGACTCTACTTTCCTCTTACCAGTGCGCCTCTCTTTCTCCCTTATATCTTCTCTCTCCATATATTTTCCTCTCACTTTATTCCATTCCAGTGAGGAGAGAAAAAACATAGACATGAAGAAAACATTGTTCCACAAAATACTCATTCTTTTCGCAATTTTTTGTTCCATTGCATGTTCCTTAGCTTCAGATAATCTTATAGATGCATCCAAGTTGAAGATGTTTGTTGATAAACTTCCAGATATGCCTAGAATCCGAGGCTACGAGGTTGTCGATGGTGTCTCCAAATCCAAATATCTCAATATTGGCATGTACAAGAAAAAATGGGTATGTCTAATTTTCTTTTCCTTTTATAATCTCTCTTAAAAGTGGCATGCCCATTTTCTTCTTTGCTTTGTTTGGATTATAGCTTGGAACAAAACCAATATAAGCTATCTGAGTTTTGATTTTTAAGGATTATAATATTTAAGAACAAAACCACATAGTATGCTATTCCATGGTTCTGAAATTAAAACAGAATATCATTTTTTATAATTTTCCAGAATATTCTTAAATAGTCATTAAGCAGTGTATTGCATATATACTTACTTCTATATGATTTCTTTTTTATTTTGTTTTTTGTGCGTGATACTTCTGGATAGTTATTATTTGCTGTGATTCCCAATGTATTGCATATTGTAGGTAACTTTTTTCTGTGGGTGTGATACTCATGAGCAATTATTTGTTGTGGTATTGGCATGATATACTGATATACAAGATTATTGATATTTGATAATACCAAATCTTTTGTTTTTATGGGTTCATATATTATTAATATTTAATCATTAATCAAATAAAAAGCAAATCAAATTAATAATAGATAATGTATTAAATGTATGTAAATATTTATTTACCATTTTAAGGTAAAGCTGATGAGAGATGAATTGCTCTTAATCCTAGTCCCTATCATAAATCTTCTATAGACTAATATATATGAGTATAAAATCTGTACACTGACAGTGTAAAGATTTATACACATATACATTATTATCCATCCTTCATTTGGATTACTTATTTTGAAAAGTTAACAATAATTAAACATCAATGATGGATAATACAATGTCAGTGCATACATCCTTTTCTATATATATATATATCACCTACTTTCTTTGTTATTATGGAGAAATATAAATTTCCATAAAAAAATATAAATTTATATTCCATTCAAATAACAAGTTAAGGAAGTTTTATTGAGTTAGCTGTTTCTGTCCCATTTTCCTTATTATAAAAAACGTAACCCAAGACCTTTTCATGATTGTTTTTATAGTATACTTTATATTCTATATGTGCTTTTTTACTTTTATTTTTTTGATTATAAAAGTTGATAGCATATATTTTTTATGAATATAAAATTCATGTATGAGCAATGTAAAAATTTATATATAATATAAATATTTATATATAATTAATATATAAATCATCATATTTTATTTAAAGTTTTAATAAAAATTAAAACGAATGATATATAATATAATAATATTAATGTATTTCGGTGGACATATAAATCATTGGAATTAGGCAAAGAATTTATTCCATACACCCAGTGCCATCAAGTCTGGATCCACATTCATGATATGTCCCCTCATCCACACAAATGTCATAACCTTAATTATTACACCACCTGTACTAATAAAAATATATATTATTTAGAATTTGTTTTTAGTTTAAAAAAAGAGAACAAATATATGCATGTATATGAGTTTTTATACTATTATTATATCATCAATTATTCATATCTTATCATATCAATTATTCAAAAAGATTTATTTAAATAAAATGTGTATGATATCATATATTTTATTCCTGTTTATTTATTTGTGTCATTTTATATTGTCGTTTACATATTTTATTTCCCCCTTTATGTTGATAATTTTTTGAAAGAAAATATTAAATAAGAGTAAAAAACATACTATTTAACTTCTAAATTAAAAAAATAATCCAGATATAGGAAAAAATGAGAGTATTCAAATTTAAAATTTTATCAAAATTAGCATCTAGTACCTTCAAGGCTTCAATGTTTGCAAAATATACTATTCTTCAGAATTTTTTGATTGTTTGATCCACAAATCCGAGAGATGCTTCTAGAACATGTTGTCTTTCAATTTTCTTTTATTTCCCTTTTTCTGTTCTGACTAATTTATTTGTTTGGCAAAATGTTAATCATAGAGAAAATAAACGACTAAGAAATCTCAAAGATAATCCATTATTTAGAAATAATGGATTTCAATAACTTTTATGAATGTTTATACTTTACAAGTGTAGAGTTTTTACATACATAATATATTATTATACATCATTGACTAAGTTTGTTTTTGCAGAAATTTCACAGGGACCTCCCTCCAACACCCGTTTATGCTTATGGACTAAACCACCTTAGAGCAACGGTTCCTGGCCCAACCATCGAGGCAATTCATGGTGTTAACACCTACGTGACGTGGCAAAATCACCTCCCTCCAAATCACATACTTCCATGGGATCCAACGATCCCTGCAGCACATCCCAACAAAACAAAGGGTATCCCCACAGTGGTTCATCTCCACGGTGGGATCCACGGTCCTGAAAGCGATGGAAACGCAAACTCATGGTTCACCGCTGGATTCAAACACAAGGGACCCACTTGGACCAATAAGGTTTCCCGCTATCCTAATAATCAACATCCAGGGAATTTATGGTACCATGACCATGCAATGGGGCTGACCAGAGTCAACCTTCTCGCTGGTTTAATTGGGGCCTACATCATCCGTCACCCATCGGTCGAAGTCCCACTTCGCCTACCTCATGGTAAACGCTACGATCGACCGTTGATCGTGTTTGATCGTAGTTTTCGAACCGATGGATCCATCTACATGAATTCCACCGGGAACAACCCTTCTATACACCCACAGTGGCAACCAGAGTATTTTGGTGACGCAATTATAGTTAACGGAAAAGCTTGGCCACGGTTAACTGTACGGAAACGGAAATATAGGTTTCGTATAATTAATGCCAGCAATGCTAGATTCTTCAGATTCTTCTTCACCAACGGTTTAAGATTCATCCACATAGGATCAGATTCTGCTTATCTTGAAAAGCCAGTGGAGACTAGTGAAACTCTTTTGGGGCCATCTGAGATCACTGATATTATTGTTGACTTTTCTAAATCAAGGAGTAAAGTTGCTATTCTAGCTAACAATGCACCGTATCCTTACCCTTCCGGTGACAAGGTCAATGAAGCTAATAACAAGGTTATGAAATTCCTTATTTTACCGAAACGAACGGTTGACAAGTCACGGATTCCTAAAACATTGATAAAGTACCCTAGTGTGGATTTATCTAGTGTGTCTCAGACACGATACATTGCTATGTACGAGTACGCTAGCAGTATTGACGAGCCAACTCATTTGTTAATAAATGGGAAACCGTACGAAGCACCAGTTACAGAAACACCGAAGGTGGGGTCCACTGAAATTTGGTATGTGATAAATTTAACAGAGGATAATCATCCATTGCACATTCACTTGGGTTTGTTCAAGGTGTTGGAACAAACGGAGTTGGTGAAAGTGGAGGAGTTTAAGAAATGCATGACTAAACTCAACGATGCGATCAAGTGCCACGTGGGGAATTATACACGTGGCAAGAAAGTAACGGTGCTGGCTCATGAGAGAGGGTGGAAAAATGTGTACAAGATGAGTCCTGGGTTTGTTACAAAAATTGTTGTGAGGTTTTCTTACATACACACTAATGTATCATATGCATTTGACGCAACCGCGGAACCTGGTTATGCGTATCATTGTCACGTAAGTACACAAATCTTATTTATTTTATTTTTGGTAATTAGTTGAAAAATCATATTTATGCTTTAGATTGTGCAATATTTTTTTGCCATGACCTTTAGATTAGAAAAAAGTTAAGCTTTTTTATGTTGTTTTTGTGCATCTTAACTCATGATACATCACTTTCATGCAGATATTGGATCATGAAGACAATGCTATGATGAGGCCCTTTAAAGTCATCAAGTGATATTTCTCCAGGGTAACCAAGAAATGGCATATGCGACAATCTAGTTAGTTATGATATGAAAATCTTTACAATATCAATCAATAATACACTTTTATATATCATTGGCCATGAATGTTTGAGTCTCAAAAAGAATAACTCTAAAGTCATCAAGTGATGTGTCTCCATGATAGCCAAGAAATGGCATGTGCAACAATTTAGTTAGGAATCATGTGGAGATTTTTGCAATATCTATAATACACTGGTATATATCATTGGATATGTATGTTTGAGTCTAAAAATAAACTTAAAAGTTACATGCATACATTGATGTATGATTTGTTGATATAGTATGAATTTTTTCCTACACCAAATTAAACTGTACGCATGTTACTACCTTGTGTCATATTTCAGGATTTCAAATTCTTGATTGTATAGGTTAGAGAAATTTAGCTGATGAAAGAATATTCACAATATTTTTCCCATCACAAAACAACTAGAACACGGATTAACGTAAACATATGCGTGTACTCTTAATCTCACAATTCTTTTTACCTAGGTCAGCATTGGGGCATGTACCCCACAAACTTTCTAATATATATATTATACATATTTATTGTCCGATTAATATGAATAAATTACTTATTCAAAGAATTTAAAGATTATCACTTATAAAAAATTGTACCAAAAAAACATAATTTTTTTATTTTATCTATATCATTCTCAAAGTCAAGCAGTGAACAATATTTTTTACCATTTAGTATATGATTTATATTTTATAAAGGTTGAAGAGTTCTTAACTTACATTAATAATTAATATATGTATAAAAAATATTCTAAATTTTGCATACTATAATTTTTTTGCATATATTACCCCCCACAACCTAAATATATAATTCTGTGGTTGTCATTGCCACACAATGAGTGATTTGAAACCAAACCTGAAGTATCCAAAATCATTGCAATAACTCATGTGAGAGACATGGTTAACCTCTTTGATAGAGATTGGGGTTGGGGATTAGGTATGGAAAATTAGGATGAGGATCATATATCTCACTATATGACATTTGGGTGGTCCTAAAATTTCTAGATGTCTTGAAATCTTTTGAGATATTTCCATCCTCCATGCAATGAACAAGATTTTTTTCCTATAATCGTACCCAAGTTTTCCACATAGATGGTCCTAAGATTTTTGTGCGTCTTGTCCTTTTGGTCCATGCCATATGAGTAAGCTAATCATAACAAGACCCATTGAAAACATAAATAGTTGTTTTTGAGTCAATTCTTTAAAGTTTAAACCAAGAGAAAAATCATTGATGTGGTGGGAAAACCCAGTGGGAGAAGATGAGGCTAGTGGCGCAGGAAAGATTAGTCAATTGGATTAGTATAAGACCATCTCCAACAATGGACTATTAGTTAGATGCCATAAACATGTAGGTAATGTCTAGAAGTAGATTTTTATAAAGAGAAAGAAATTTTTTTTATATCGTTCGGAATGAGTGAAATGGAAAAAAAGAGAAAAGAAAGAAATATTTTTTTATCAATCTCTCTTCTTTGGTTGAATGAAAAGTAAGAGGAGAGAAATATAGTATATTTGAAAAGATAAAAATATCCTTAACACAAAAAGAATGGAAAAGTATTAATAAAGAATAGTTATTAAGAGCTTACTTGTCATTTTACATCACCAACTCCTTTCCTCTCTATTTTCTCTCCACGTTTGGTGTGAAGAGATTTTACGTGGGTCTCACATAATTTTATTCTCATCATTCTCTCTCTCTTCTCAATCAAATGAGAGAAATATGTAAGAAATAGAGTGAAAATAGAGAAAGATATGAGAAATATAGTAAAATTTTATATTATTTGATTGTATAGAAAAAGAAAATAAATGATTGATTAAACTTCCAGAATTGAGATAATCTGTCCGACTTTTAGTGTCTCATTTGTGTATAAATCTAATTAAAAAGTAACACGAAAAATCATAAAAACAGAAATTATTTTTTATATTATTTAGTGGAATGTGGTAAACTTAGAATATGAAGATAACAATTTTTTGGAACATGTTATCCTTGTCCAAACTCCCCCACTCTTCTTCCCCATTCTTCTTCCTCCACTTTCTCTTCACATATAAGAAAATTTTGTAAATCTCACTTAATTTTTTACTCTCTCTCCTCAAATTTGATATACCCCACTTAATTATATTTATATCCTTTAGTTTACACTAAAGTTATATTTTTACTTTTAATAATACATTGAAAAATACAACTGCTCTCTCGGAGAGATTATGTACTCAAACAAAAGTGGTGATGCTAGTTGTAAAAGTTGCATAAATTTATTGCAATCATTTTTTTACGTAAGTGCATTACTGGATTCCGATTCTAAAAATACTTTTTTATGCTAACAAATTTTGTATTATTCCATTATTATACAACTACCAGATTTTTATAAAAGTTGTATCTTTTATTAATTATCCTTCTTCAGTTTTAAAATAATATTAAATATTTTTTCTCAATTATATTTTATTATAATAGTATGAAAAGACAAAAAGCTGTGGAGTTCTGGGAGAAAAAGAACGATAACACATAACAGTATAATAATAATATCTTTTATTAAAATATAAAAATCCAATAATTTCCTTGGACAGTATAAAAAGACTTGAGATAACATTTATGCAGTTACTTTCTAGTACTCAAAACTTAAAACATATTTAAAGAAACAACAATCTTCTTATTGGAAGAAATGAGTTCAACTTTATTGTCTTGGATTAACTACTAGTTGGAAAGGATTGATAGTACAATTTTAACCAAACAATAATAGGTAAACATCCTTTTGAAGTTATGTGTTAAAAAATGAAATATACTATCGTGTTTGTCTTTTTAGGTTATAATAATTATTATATATAAACTGAATAAAAAACAACCATCAAAATAAAGGTGTGCAATTTTTTTTATTTTTTATTTTTTTTATAAACAAAACTTAGCTCAGTTCATAAAAAAAAATATTAATTTTTTTATATTACTAATAGTATTTCTTAGTCCAATGAATAAAAAAGTAATTTATTTGGGAATATGTGACTATCTCTCAGTGTTATAAGAACTGGATCAGACAGTCTGACTAGTCTAATTGCTAACCGGATTTGAAAACGAATTTGGTTTGCAGTCTTAATTAAGTTAGGGTTAAACTGCTTTGAACCGAGGAAATTCTGGTTTGACCATATTAAACCTGTTTCAATCGCATTAACCCTAAAGTATACTGTTCAATCAAAAAATTAAAAAACAGAACACCACTCAAATATTTTATTTTACTCTGGCCCAAAAAACAAAGATATTTATTGCAATATAATTTTACATAAGATAGAAATTATTAAATTTGTATAAAATCACTCAATCAAACCTAACGGTTCAACCATTTAAACCGGTTAAACCTAGTATGAGAGTCTCACATTCAAATTTCATGTTATCTCTTTCCATAAGTCACTTGAATATATAACCTTCTATGTATTTAGTGGCTTACAACACACTATTAAAAACAATGTAATATTAAATTACGTTAAGACTTAACAGAATTATTTTTTCCTCGAAAAATAATGCTAAAACCAATCATTGTCTAGTTTGATCACCGATACTAAAGTAGAAATGAGCACACAGGATAAGCGCTCGGCATTCTACAACCGTCAGATCTTTAATCTCTGAACCTATTCATTTTGAATCACAATCTCAACAAAATTCAACGATTCGTTCCTTCTCTTCCTCCTCTTCCTCCTCGAAACTCGATAATCGAAACCCTAATCAGCTCCTTCACTTGCTCCATCTCATTCTGATTTCACTTTCGGTAAGATAACCTTCTTCCTTCAGATCTCAAATCAATTATTTTATCTTTCTGTTTCCCCCATACTTTAGTCGATTTTACGTTTCCTTCTCACATCCTATGCATGTTTCAAATTTCATATCTCAACTTCCAATTTATGCAAAAAACTTGTTTAATAGTTTTGACGTTTTTAAAAATTATTTTTCATGGTTTACTTTAATCGAAATGTGGAATCATGATGGTTCAGTTAATCGAAATCATTACCATGAGATGTATTAATATTGAGATTCTTCATAATGGACAAGACTTGGAATTAATTGAATGAGCTAAATGTTAAAATAAATAAATTGTATTGATTATCCTGTATTCTACTAATATTATGTATGTATTTGGAAAGATACTGTAGGCCACCTAATGATTGGATATTCAACTTCTGCATAAGTTGCTATTGATACCTTTTTCTGAATCAAATGGAGTCAGTGCCTTCTGATGTATCTACTTCACCTCCTGTTAACGAGACCGGAGGACAAGCTTCGTCGGGTGTAGTATCTGGGCAAGATAATTCTGCACATGAGGCACCATCTCGGGTGTCTCCCACTGGCATATCATCTTGGGCTAAAAACTTGAAAGTTCCTCAGCCATTTTCTGGCTCCCAAGATGAACCTTCAAGTGGTAATACCGGGAAATCAGCTTTTTCACGCATTACTAGCAATATAGGGTTGCGGTTGTCTCCGAAATCTCCTCCCGTGGCAGAGGACAGTTCCAGTGAAACAGCAGGGCAATCTAACTTTTTTGGAAGTATTACAAAAGGCCTCGTTGACACTTCTAAGAATGCAGTGAAAGCTGTGCAAGTTAAGGCACGGCATGTTGTTTCTCAGAATAAACGCAGATATCAGGTATTGTTCTTGTTCAGTTTAATTTACTTTGTCTTTGTATTTGTAAAACCGTTGATCATGAAGTCTCAATATAACAATTTATTGTTTTCTCTATTGAGATTGCTTTACTCCCTGGTTCTTGCCTGTTTTCCTTTAAAAGAGGGTCTTTGGAGTGTATTCATAGATACCTTTTCTGATGTAAAAAGTATTATCTAATGCACGAGCAAAATTCGATTTTGTTGTCTGGTTCTCTAGAAGGCATTGAACTTATAAAGCTAAGGTTGTAGAGATTTGCCTGCTCCCTGTTAAAACATGCCTATAATTTAGTCTTCTGCATTCAGTTGAGCAAATCTGTTAGAATTTTATCATATAACTATATTTGTGAGTAGTCTGAGTTAGATTTCGCATCTCTTTGTTTCTTACCCTTGTCTGTGTTCTCTTCTCCAAGAACCTTTTGGCTGAATATGTGTCATAGTCCACTTTTATACCTGTTTTTATTTTCAGGAAGGAGGCTTTGATTTAGATATGACATATATTACAGAAAACATCATTGCTATGGGGTTCCCTGCTGGCGACATGAGCTCTGGGTTTTTTGGATACGTTGAAGTGAGTTTGTGAATCTTAGTTGCAGTTTTTTTTTCCATCTAAAGCACCAATATTCTGACCATTAAATATGCAATGCAGGGGTTTTACAGAAATCATATGGAAGAAGTGATTAAGTTTTTTGAGACTCAGCATAAGGTATTAACAACATACTCTGACACACTAAGTCACGTGTCGTTATGATTATGTTTTTTTAACTTTCATTAAAAATGTATGTAAAGTATTTATATTTTATTCTTGCCTATCTAGTTTTGCATTTGACTTGTTTTTAATATGCAGGATAAATACAAAGTGTACAATCTTTGTTCTGAGCGGCTGTATGATGCATCATTGTTTGAGGGGAAGGTGTGTTTTAAATTTTCATTAAGGTCTTGTTGGAGACATTTTGGTTATATGCCATAAGATTCAAGTCTGTCATTATCGTAGGACAAAATTGTGAAACTATCAGCTTTTGAACCCAAGTGCTCACACTTTATGTCCCGCAGCTCTACCAACTTAGCTTACTCTTGGTGACTTCAAGCCTGTCATTAATGGTTGCCTTAAAATTATTTTATTTTCTATGTTTTGTTTAACCTTCAATTTTATCAAATAGTAGCCTGATTATCTATTCTAAAATGAACAATTTTTTCATACCATCTATTCTGACCCCACCTTGTGGGATTAAGGCTTGGTTGTTGTTGTATTCATACCATTTGGTCCTACTTTTGTTCATGTTGCTAGACATCCTATACTACTTTTATAAATTTCGGTTTTACTTGAGATTTAGGTGTTAACACCAATTTAATTTTATGGATATTCATTAAACAACTTCTTGTATCTGAAATACCAAATTCCTTGTTCAGGTTGCTAGCTTTCCATTTGATGACCATAATTGCCCACCAATTCAACTGATTATATCATTTTGTCAAAGTGCTTACTCATGGTTGAAACAAGACATTGAGAATGTTGTGGTTGTCCACTGTAAGGCTGGAATGGCGAGGACTGGGTTGATGATTTCTAGTCTTCTGTTATTCTTAAAGGTGAGTAAATAGTTTCTGAAAGTTTTCTTGAAATTAATGACCATGCTTGATATTTTCACTTCCTGTTTTGTTATGTTTACTCAATTTTTATTTTATTTTTTGTGACTTAAATGTCTGCAGTTTTTCCCAACTGCTGAGGAGTCAATGGATTACTACAATCAGAAAAGATGTATTGATGGAAAAGGGCTTGTTCTGCCTAGTCAGATTGTAAGTTCAGGTTTCCACGTGTTAATTAGGTGGAGATCTGAAAATTCTGCAGTTATAGTTTACACTCTAACTTATTATGTTTATTTTCTGTTTTCTTTAGAGGTATGTTAAATATTTTGAACGGGTCTTGACTTACTTCAATGGCGAAAACCCACCTCCTCGCAGGTATATACTGGGCCAGATGTGACCTTGATATTTACCTGTATTCATGTACTGATATCATAATCTTCACAGGTGCATGCTTAGGGGATTTCGGCTCCACAGATGCCCTTACTGGATCAGGCCCTCTATAACTGTCTCAGATCATAGTGGTTTGTGCTTTGCATTCTTGCTCTAAACTTCCCCTTGCTCTTAATAGTCCATGTCCATTCTGTTTGGGGACTTATACTATTATAATATCGTTATTTTTAGTTTAATTGTAGGAATTTTATTTTTATTCCGTTTTATTTTACTTGTTTAGACTGGCGTTCTCTCTTTCACTGGACAATTAATTTTTCCTTTTGCAGTCCATTTATATTTGATTTAGCTAAATAATATGCACTTCCAGATCTTTCAGTATGAACTGTGAAGGCATGACGTTGTTAGAACCTTCTTTTAAAACCACTAGCTATGTTTTAAATCAGGCGTTTCTTAGGGAGTCATGGGTAATAAAAATGTAGGGAGAATTGTAAGATCTCTAGAATTTGTGCCGCTCCTCTGTATGTGTTCTTACATGGTACAATATGAAGGAATTGTATTATTTTCCGGTTATTTGTGGTGATATATGGATATGTATTTGGTATATGTCCTGCTTCATTTGTGTCTAGAACTACCTGGGAGTTTGACCCCCTTTTTTATAGTGTGGACTGTGGAGTGTAAGATCTTAGTCTGTAAAAGACCCTGCTCAATATGCTCTTGTCTCTAACTGTTTCCTAATGTGCAGGTGTGTTGTTCTCAACCAAAAAGCATCCAAGAACCAAGGAACTTTTGGTGGGTCTCAATAATACTATGGTGTTAATGTCTTGAATATTAATTGAGTTGTGCCAAAGTTATGTCTTTTATTTCTCCTTTTTTCTTGTGTTCGGGGATTTCTTTGATACGAGCTCTCATTATTTGCAGCCAGAAGACTTTTGGTTTAGTGCGCCAAAGAAGGGAGTGATGGTCTTTGCTTTGCCTGGAGAGCCTGGTCTTACAGAGTTGTCTGGGGACTTCAAAATCCATTTTCACGACCGACAAGGAGAATTTTACTGGTATTATTAACTTTCTTTATCAGTTCTCACTTTCCCTCTACTTCTGGTCTTGTGTTGAACTGAAATATCTTCCTCTTTTCTCTTTTAGCTGGTTGAACACAACTATGACAGAAAATCGAAAAGTGTTGAACACTAATGATCTTGATGGATTCGACAAGGTATCTCACTATTATATATATGGTTTAAATATGATTTTCATCACTTTATTAGGGTTGATTTTGATTTTAGTCTCCGTGCTTATTTTTTTAAGTATTCAGTCCCTACATGGAGCTGGTGTTGATTTTCATCCTCAATGTTAACTTGGATGGAAAATGTTAAAGTGTAGGGACTATATACTTATAAAAAACAAGGACTGAAACCAATGCGACCCATATACTTGTAATTGACCTTTTTTTCTGTTGGGATGGTCTTCTGGCAGAGGAAATTGCCTTCTCCAGGATTTCTGGTTGAGGTTGTGCTAGTGGATTATAATGGTAATGTTGTAACTTCCAAACTTGATACTGTGACGAAGAACTCGGATGAGAGTTCAAGTAATAATCCTACCACAGTTGAAGCGAGCACCCCTGCGATGAATGTGGACAAAGAATCAGGGAGTACTGATAAAGATGACGTGTTTTCAGATGGTGAGACAGAGCATCCTGCTTCTTCAAGAACCAAGCAAACAAAAGCAGCTTCGGAAGCAGTCGAAACCGTTACAAATGCGACCTCTGGGACTGCGTCCAACAGAGTTTCAAATCAAATCACAAATTTAACACATGCCACAGAACAAATTTCATTGGGGAACAAGAGCTCTACACCAATTCATAGTGCTGGTGAGCCAAAAAGTGATATTGATGGAAGAACAATTTCAGGTCTTGAGGCACCCAGCACAGAAAGTGAGTTTAAAGCCATGGCTGCAGATGCTTCTGTTTTTACATTTGGTGATGATGAAGACTATGAAAGTGATTGAAGTACATATGATTACTTTGTTATCTTTAAATTACGACATTTGTATGTATAATATTGTTTCCAACCGTTTTGTACTCAACAGTATCATGTTCATCCATTTGTTAGTTTGCTTGATGATAAATCTGGCTGTGGTCACTGCAGAAGGCATAAGAATTCAAAAATAAGAATATACTGAATTTTCGAGGTTAGTTTTCTATATTCCATTGTTTTAACTAATGACTGGAAATATCTCAAATAATTATTTTTATCATACAATAGAAGTCATAAATATTGTCATTCCATAAAAAAATAGTTTAATAATTAAATATTATAAATATTCAAATGTCATTTATTTACTCACGAATATCGGATCAAATATAATATGACATGGGCATGTTTTTCTGGCAGCTAATCCCTTTTTGATTAATTTCATGTATATAATACTGTTTATGCCATTAGTATATCTTAATGTAAAGATTGACACAATTATGTAACCAAGCACATTGATGCTTTTGCAGTAATGGGTGAAATCCAGTTTGGGTTCAATTTTTGCAGGGTGACCAATTTGACTTTCAAATCTTTGTAGTCTCAAACAAAAATTGCTATACATTTTTTTGTTACTTTTGTTAATGGCAACTTATGGAGAGGGTTTAAGTACAATACGAATGCAAAGCAAGAGAGATTAGTGTTATTTTCAAAACTAAAATTGGTGCACGTAACATGGTGGTAAACTAATGCAATTTTACCAACAAAAGAGAAAGCATATAAAAATAGCAATACTACACCCTAAATATAAACTTTAAATACATCCGAAATACTTCATAATATTTCCACACCAATGTGTACAATTACCGCTACATAAATTATACCATGTAAAGAAGATTGTACAGAAAATGCCTAAAGCTAACATGTCCCCGGGATCAAAATGTGAAGGAGGGAGGGAAAATGTGGTAATGTCGAATTCTTCGGACAACTTCAAATTCTGTGTGAAATGACTTGTGTATTATCTATCCTATGTAGTTTTTATAAAATCATGTTTATTATGATATTAAATATCAAACAAAGATGATAAATAAGTAAGCAACTTAGCTAAACATTACATTCATATATATATATATATATATATATATATATATAAGGAATGAACTAAAGATATTTTGTATACCATCCCAATGTCTTCTAATGATAATTCTATTTATACCCGAAAAACTCTAATAAACTATACGTTTTTAAAAAAATATACCCTAACTCTCTAAATCACCCTTTTTATTAAAGTCATTTTATTCCCTCCCAATTACACACCCAACTCCTAAATCCATCAATCACTAGTAGTCAAACCCAAGAAGCTAACGTAAAAGACCTCAAGGCACAGTCAATTGCACACACCTCTTCACAGTTGGTCTGTGAATCAAATAGAAACCACAATCCCACCTACTGATCCATTCTCTCATGACTTCAGAGGGTAAATAGACTAAATAAAAAATAAACATGTGTTGAGTTTTACTCTTAAAACACTTGAAAACACAATAGTCACCCATTAGTCCATATGTCGAACTTCATTAGTTCTTAGTATCTAACCAAGAGCTTATTATGCTGACTTTATATTATTGAATTACTTCTAATAATAGAATTTTATTTTTAAATCAGTTAGGCAATTACAAAATAAAATTCTATTATTGAAAATAATTCAAACAATATAAAATTAGCAAACTAAGCTCTTGGTTTCAACTCATGCTTCCACCCCAAGAACTAATGAAACTCGACATTATTTCTTATTCATTTCACTCATTTCATTCCACTCTTATCCACAATAATCTAGATATGGGTGAATGATTTTCAAGTGGCAACACAAATCCAATAATAATAAATAATATATAAAAGATTTATTTTACTTTGAATACTGAATGTTGAAACTTAGTACTGATAATACATTAACGATTTAAAGTGAAATGAATTTATTTAAATTAGTGAAAATTTAATTACAATATTTATGTACTTTATAATGATTTGTAGTTTTCATGCATCCAGCTCGTGTGTGCGTTGTGGCGTTAGATTTCAGCATTGTGGCAGCCAACTAAACAACACACCGAAAGCAACAGAAACAAATACACCTTTTATTATATAAACTTACAAGTGAATAAAATATCTTGAAAAATAATTTATTTCTTTAAATTTAGTTATTATTTGACATTTGTTTTTTTCTTTTTAGAAGTTCTCATCTTAAAATATACTATAAAAAAATAAAGCATATTAAATAATAAGTAATTTTAAGGACTACCCTATTCTCAACATATAAATATATAAAAGACAAGCCTGAAATCCACTTACTTCAAAATCAATCACTCCACTCTACTTTTCTTTCTCTCCTTTGACCTCATCTACTTTCTCTTCTTCACTCTTCATTTCATCACTTGAACAAAAAAACAGAAAAAAAGTATAGAAAGAGAGATGGGTGTGTTAATGAATGTTTTGTTCTTATAATGAACAAAGAATTACACAACAACCACTTCTTCCATGAAGAAGATGGCAATTCACCATCATCACATCAATGACCATCTTGAACAACAACAACACAATGATAATGTTTCATCTGTCCTTGAAGCTCTTTACTGCGATGAAGAAGAAGGAGATTTATCTTCAGAAGAAAGTTATGTTACAACAACAAACAATGATAATACTTGTCTTCTTTTCCCTATGCTCTTGTTAGAGCAAGATTTGTTCTGGGAAGATGAAGAGTTAAACACTCTCTTCTCTAAAGAAAAGAATGAACATGAAACCTATTACAAAAACAATAATAATGAGTATGACAATGATATTAATAAGAATGTGGGTTTAGATGATTCTTCTCTTTGTGTGGCTCGTGTTGAAGCAGTTGAATGGATGCTAAAAGTGAATGGTTATTATGGTTTCTCTGCTCTTACTGCAACACTTGCTGTTACTTATTTCGATAGATTCCTTTCCAGCTTCCATTTTCAAAGGGAGAAGCCATGGATGATTCAGCTTGTAGCTGTTACTTGCATCTCTTTAGCAGCTAAAGTTGAAGAAACTCAAGTTCCTCTTCTCTTAGACCTTCAAGTATGTTAACACCTGAACACAAAAAGGGAAAAAAAACTTGTTCTTTCTGTTACTTACTCATCTTAGATATTATATCATATTATAACTGGTTAATGGTTATTGTGTTGTTGTTATTTCAGGTGGAAGATACCAAATGTATGTTTGAGGCAAAAACTATTCAGAGAATGGAGTTGCTTGTGTTATCTACCCTAAAGTGGAAGATGCACCCAGTCACACCACTCTCATTTCTAGATCACATTATAAGGAGGCTGGGATTGAAAACAAATCTTCACTGGGAATTTTTTAAGCGCTGTGAGCATCTTCTTCTATCTGTGCTATTAGGTAAGCAATCTTTGAGATCCCATTGTTGTTGACTAAATACTTAACTTTTCGAAAAGTACAAAGAATAATTGAGGATACAGTGGTTTTTGTCTTGAGTTTCTTAATCATTTGTTATGTGTGTGTTTTGTTGATTCTAGATTCAAGATTTTCTGGTTGTCTTCCTTCTGTATTGGCCACTGCTACAATGCTGCATGTTATAGATCAGATTGAGCACAAGGATGGTATGGAATACAAAAATCAGCTTCTCAGTGTTCTCAAAATTAGCAAGGTTAGTAGTACATCAGTACCTTGTGTTTTGATTAGAATAAAGTTTTAGGTCCCAATGTACTAATAAAAACATGTATGTCAATTAAAAGTTTTAAACATTCATTATTATGTATGTTTTGCTTTATTATTATTGGCGTGATTATTCTTGGTTTTATTTTGAATAATGAAAATTTTATTTAATTAATTCATATAAGTAAAATGCTATTTAGTGCAAATGTGATGTAGTAGATACTTTAAATTAAAAATTCAAATGATGTAGTAGTTAGCATTAGCCGACTTGTTTGTTGTTGTACTAGTTAGCATGGACATCTCAGATCAGCACATAAGACAATTGTTATATTTTTAGGACATTTGACCTTAAATATTATTACTCTATCATTAGAGTAATAGTAAGGTTATTACTTAGTGATTATGAAGTCACAAATTAAAATCCTAAAAACATTATCTTCATTGGTGAGATAAGACTGTTAACATATATTATTTTCAAATTCTACTAAATATGAGTCTCCTGTAGTGGTTCGTCTTTTTAGAGTATCTCATGTTAAATAATAAAAATGCTGCTATTAATGAACATTATTTGATCTTAATTATTCTTACTACTACATTGTGACAGGAGAAAGTAGATGAGTGTTATAAAGCCATTCTCGATCTTAAGCTTAAGGACTCCAATGCCAACAATTATGCTAATAAGAACCCTCTGAAGCGCAAGTATGACCAAATCCCTGGTAGCCCAAGTGGCACAATTGATGCTACTTTTAGCTCTGATGTTTCTAACGATTCTTGGTCAGTGGGGTCATCATCATTATACTCATCACCAGAGACAAAGCTTGTGTTAAAGAAGAGCAGAACCCAAGGTCAACAAATGAAATTGTCACCACTTAACAGGGTCATTGTCGGAATTGTTGCCACCTCTCCTTAATTTCCCCTTCTTTTTTAATGTCCTTGTTATCAAAACAAAGAACCCAAAAAAGATTTATATTTGTTGTAATTTAATTATTACTCTTTCAATGCATGTTGCTATAAAAAACTATAGTAGAGTGCCTTGGCTTTCAATATATTATATCTTCATTTCCAACATTGTCCAACATTTATTTAACATATCCCTTGAAGTGAGGCAAGGTGTTACACAAGCATGAAGGAATGGAATGGTTTAATTCTACTGAGGGAAGAAGAGGACAAAGTTTGGAATGAAGGATCTATTAGCTGCAGCACTCTATGTTTAAAGCACTTTATTTTTCTTCAATGGTTCTCTTCTAGACCATACCAAACTTGGACATTTATATCATATTTCCTATAATAAATTGGGAACAATTTTGTTCTTTTGTATATACTTTTATTCACTTCCTTGTGTGCTTGTTGAATCTTTGGCTGGACTTGGGAACTGTGCATAAACATACCCAAAGTTTTTTACCACCATTTTTTATTTTATTAAAGTTTTTATTAATTAAGGAAAAGTAGAAAATGCTAGGAATAGAACTACAATAAACGTTTGTTTGGAATTACAGGTTGTCAATCATGTCATTATTCCCTATTTCAATTAATCAGATTTTACTAAATAATATAAAAATATTATTTTTTGGTTCTAAAAATTTTCTTTTTACTTATAATAGTACGTCTGGAATAAAAACTAAAGATATGTTTGAAGACATATGATCTTTATTAGTTTACTAAGAGAAAAAATGCTTGATATAAAGACATATGTTAATTTTCTCACATTAAACATTTAAATTTAGTTATTAATAATAGTGCAAAAAACAGAAATATACACTTTTTTATTGAAAATATGATGGGTTGTATATGGTATAGAAGTTTTTCTCTCCTTTGCATGTGAAGGGAGAAGCAGTTTGTCTGCCATTGGGGGATTCAGTGTTTTGACCTCGTAACAAGGGCCAACCCTTGGTCTTTTAATATTGAACTGCACCTAATACTCTTTATAACTAAACTCAACTAACCAGCAATTATTAAGTAAGTTATCTTCTGTCCCACAATATTATATTACTTTATGTGCTATGAGATATAAATGTCTAGAAAAATATTTAATAATTAAAATTTTAAATTAAATATATTTTTTAAATTAATCATAATCCATAATACATAGAGTGATAAAAAACATGTAGAAGATAATATGCTCCCCATTATTAAATGCTACAGTGTAATGGTCTCTTCATATCTTTAATATTTATTTAAAATTATATTTAGTTTTCAACTGTTAATGTATAATTAACAGTTAAATAATGGGGATTTAATTGAGACTGATATTTATTATATTCCAGTTTGCTTGCACCATGATAGTAATATCTCATTGTCATCAAATCGATTAAAACATTGATATAATAAATCAATTGATGTTTCTTTAATCAAATTACATCGGAACCTTGAAAAGAGATGCAGATTGTGAAATATTAATTGCAGGCTCTTGGTTCCACACAATCTTACTAAACATTGATATAATGCAGATTCTGGATGGGGATGACATATTCCGTTCATGTTCTACTTGGTGTACTAAACTAATTATAAATTTCATTCATTTAAAAAAAAATTAAAAAAAAATAATTAATATTTTAATATTATTTTGTTAAATTTGATTGGTCCGAAACCAGGAAACAGAAAAACTATATTACATATTATCATTGTCCCGACATATGTCTAGCCAGCTCAATAAACCTGCTCCTGTCGCTCTCTTTCAATCCGATAATTTAGTATTCTATAGTGCAATATGTTATAATCCTTTAGATATTTTAATTGTGATTTTTTATAGTTTTTATGTATTTTTTTTCTTTATTTGCTTTCATCTTAACACTTTCTCACTTTTTGTCTTGGAAAAATAAATAGCTTGAACATGGTATCAATAAAAGTAAAAACTTATTGTTTTGAAGAAGTGCATCATCCCTTCATATTTAAAGTTATGTATATAGTTTAAAAAATTATTAAATGATATAGAATTTTGACTAAAATAACATTATTTAATCCACATTGGAAATTAAATTAAAAATAAATAGAGAAATATAGAGCAAAAAAAGATAAGTAATAAAAACGAGTATAATTGAAAAATAAAATGTAAACCTGTATTGTGTTTGTAAAACATTAAAATATTTAAAATAACATGAAAAGTTAAAACATTAGATATGAGTACTATATTTTTTTGAAAGTAAAAAGAAAGTTAACTAAATTAATGACTTTATTTTTCTCAATAATTTAGTTGAAAGTACCATATTATAATAATTTTCAGATAGTGTACAATGGTTGTTCCTCTAATCTAAATTGTATTTAACGTGCATATATATATATATATAATTTATATAATATTGATGAGAATTTGAATGATAAAGTTATTCTGTTCAATAATCCAATTAAAACTTAATATCCATTTGAGTGTCCCAGTGTAGTTATAATATTAATTAAAACTTCTCAAAATACTCCAGCTCCTTTTCCTCTATTTGTTCATGTCAAATAATATGTTGTATATTTGAAAAGCAAACGCTTTGCTAAAAGTTTTTAATAAATTAGCCTACAACCAATAAGTTAATTGATTAAATCAGAATTGTTTAATAAAATTAATTGATTAAATTATAATTTTTCGATAAGGATAAGTGATAAACTACCGGATAAATATATAACGACACACCTCAGATATTCTATAAATATAAGTTCATAACTTATTAAAGTAAATTTATTTACCAACTCTTCTAACTGTAGAGTTTGATGGCTCCAACCTGTTATTAGTTGTTATCCCTTTTCTGTTTAATTATCAAGTCTAATTGCATAACAAATGAAGAGAATCTTACCAATAGTTAAGAAACTAATTTTCTTTGGTGTTGTATGATTACTCATCTCAATAAATGTTATTATCAAGAAATCACTTTTACAACTAATTCAACACTATTACACTTTATCAATACTTATGCACCCTTTACTTTGTTAGTCTTCGTTAGTTGGATTCGACTAAGTATGATTAAGTGCACACTCTTTTTAAAGAAACAAGGAAGGTAGTATACCATGTGTATAACATTCTGTATCTTTCTCTTTCCTTATACTTTTTTAAGATTTAATATGAATGTAATGATAATATAATATTTTTTACATTATCAATATATCATTTATATATTAATTATTATTAACTTTTAAACAAAAGTAGGACAGATAAAAGTGAATAATATACCGAGTGTTTAAGATATTAAATTCTTTCTTTTATGGTACAAAGATTCATGATGGTCATTGTAGTGGATCCACTATAGTGCATGCTTCACCTTTTGGTTGTTTACTTTGATTTTCTTATTTTTGTCTTTCTTCTAGTGTGGAAATAATAAATAAAGTTGGTTCTGCTTTTTTCACGTGTACAAAACAAATATACATAAAGATAGTATCTGAAACACAGTGTATGTGAGCAAAATGGAAATAAGAAAAAAATAAAGCTTCTCTCTTTTGTATCTTAGACCATTTTTGTTGAAGCTGTTTAAAAGCATAATAATGCCATATTGGCTTGTCTTTTATAAGTGGAGTGTGTGAAGTAAACTAGAAAAAGTAGTAAATAGAACAAAACTGCTTTTTATTTTTGTGGCAGCTTTGACAAAGCACCAACTAATGCTAAATTATGATCTAATGCATAAAGGCATGGGATTTTATTATGGAGGACAAAATCTGATTTTGTAGGGAATTTGTCTCTTGTTCTGTTAATATTTTCCTCTACTTTAAGTTTGGTAGATTATAAATAGTACAAGATGTAAGCTAGTGATCATGACTTCATAAGTCATAGAGAGAAAAGCTTAGGAATAATTGCTTTTCAAATAGGAAAAAAAGCTAATGAGATCAGTAACTTATGCTCAATACCAATAATTGTTACATAATATGATATGATACCTTGTGGGTTGGGGCTAAGTTTGATGATTTAATTTGAACTTTCTTTTTTGACTTTAGTCTCATTTACATTAGTTTATAAACTCAATTGAATAATATGTTGATTATAAATTTGGACAAAAACTCTTCAATGTGATTTATTTTTGTCTTTTCTTTGTTACAGCTGTAAAGTATAAAAGAACAGTAAAAGAGGACCATATATGTTTGTGGACCCCTTCCCTGGTCTCTCTCAGTTCTGCATGGCAAAGATTTTCGAATCCTGATTGAGTAACTTCAAATTTTGGTGCATTTGATGTAGTGAGACCAACTTTAAATATAAGTCACCAAATTCTGGTTAATTTATTTTATGGTTGGTGAATTATTCATAACATTGAACAAGATCATTGCACAATTAAAGTTAGTCAATTGACTTCAAAATTTATCAATTATATTCCATATTGGTAATGACTATATCAGTAACAAATCCACATTTGAAGTTTTTCCTATAGTGGATTCGATTTTATTGGGATTGTCCTTAAATGATAGAATAAGAACTTATCTACTTTATTATTATAAGCAGTATATATATACACATTTGACAAAGAGAAAATCACGATCTTATTTCATTCAATCATATTAGAGTTTATATAACGACAATAAGAGGATATATGAGTTTTTTTTATTTTTTATTATTACCAAAGATAACCTTTCACTGTTTAGATAAGTAACTAATTTTTTTCGGAATACGTGGTCACACCTTCAATAAGTGTTGCTACCAACAATATATGAAATTCGATATAAAACACTATTTAATATCTACTTGCTTTTATATAGAAGTATTAATCATAAAGTAGATGTATCTACTTGTTGATAGCTAAAACTGATGGCCATTCTGACTGTAAACAATCTCAAAAGTTTAATCCATTGCACTATAAAAGTTAATATTCTCTCTTCTCTAATTACTAAGGATACTGCTTTTTGTTAGACCCAAAAGTGAAAAGAATATAAACAACTGAAGGCAATTAATTTGCATATACATGTCAAAGAATACATGCAATGGAATGAAATTAAATTTATCTCACCATTTCCCCTCATATCTAACTAAATTTTAATCTATAAATCCCCAAAAATAGCAACCAAAATGTATGTTAGGATATGTAGTTATAGTTTCTGTGGTTATAATTTACATATAAGCTCGAAAAAAGCTGCATTATGCATATATTTTTTATTTCTAAACATGCATCAGTATGTTTTTATTTGTTATATTAGAGAACTAATTAGCATGACCTCCATTCAGAGTGTCAAAATCTTGAGCAAAGATAGGGCATCTAAAACTATGTCATAAACTATATACTGCGCATCAATTATATTAAAGCAAAAATAGAAAAATAAAATGTTTAATTTTTTTAAGAGTTTAAAATTTGTACACTGTATAAAGTTTTTTATATTATTAGCATATCATCTACTATTGATTTGTATTACTTTTATTTGAAAGTCAATGATAATTAATATATGAGTGATAGATGATTTATCGATAATATAAATACACTTATATACTATCAGTATATACATATTAAATTATTTTTAATTGAAATCATGACATGTTTTCATTAATTGTGGAAAAAATTTGAGAAATTATTTAAAACAACATATACTTGTTCCAAAATGTTTTCAAATTTGGTTTTTTTTACCCCAAAGAGATGGAAGAAAGAAATTGACTGTTCTAACTTTCAAGACAAACATTCAAGACAAGCACAGGTAATCCATATTTCATCCTATAATAAGGTAATGTGTCACATCATTATGCTATAATTGTGAAGAAAAGTGGTTAAATTCTTCAACCATTTGAAGGGAAGTTTTGAAATTCATGTCTTTACCTGCTTCACAGTTAAAATTTGTTTACTAATTTTTTTTGCTATTAGTCATCATTACAAGTTATTATATTTGTTTCATTGAATAAATATATTTTTCATTACTGGACGGATAAGTCACACAATAACAAATAAAATATAATATATAATAATACTTTTATCCGTTTATTTATCATGAAATTACATTTTTATCATAGAAAACATGAAGAGAAATAATCATTTGTCTCTTCGTTACTAGAAAGAATCCATGTTCTCTTTCATTATATTTCTCCAGGCTTCAACATTAGGGTAAGGAAAAACAATGTAAGTAGTAACGTTCTTATGGTAAGTTTTAAGGATATATTCATGTGAGAGGAGGTAAAATATGTCATTTTTTTATACATGAAAAGCATACAAAATCTGATACATTTAATTTGACACTATGATCTTTCTCAACTTGATATAAAGCTGCATGTAGCACAGACAAATTTACACCCATATAAGTTCTGATCCAAAGTCTTAATGTGTGCATCTCAAAATCTCAAGGAACTATACAAGATTCATATGGTCCCAAATACCAAGTAGTTGATGCATCACTATTCTGAATTCTGCATGGCCCCAAGGTTTCAGAAATAAAGGCCCCAAAAAACTCTGTCAACTTGTATTCCTCACCTAATGCGTGAACCAAATTATTATCATAACGTTCTCTTTTTTTTGTTACACTTAATGTTGCTACCAGTAATTGGCATCCAATAATGTGCTTCAATAAAAACACCATCTATAAAAACATAATTGGATTTGGCCATGTATTCTGAAGTTGTAAGAACGAATTCAATAAAGACATGTGAATATCATTATATACAACCACAATAAATATCACCATGGCATCAATTACATAGTTTCCATTCAAATTGTGGTCCAAACTTCGCTAGCCAATATAGATTTTAAGTTATGCTCATATATGTGTTTGGTACTTTAAATGTTTGAAATATTGTTGAAACAATGTTATGAACCAGAGTGGTAGATCAATAGGTCTCCTTATTCGGTTCAAAGCGGTCAAACCCCTTATTCGGTTAAGATTGTAAATTAGAGCTATTTTCATATTTGGTCAACGATAGGATCAATCGGACTACTTGTTCTGGTTCTCACATTTTAATAGTTGAAACAATTAGAATTAGGTTAGAGTGGGAAAAACTTCAGTTTTTCTGAATACTGAAAGCTACATGCTTTTTTATTTTCTAACAATCTTCCAAGTTTTGTAACCAAGATTGGTCCTAAGCTATATTCTGATCGTGCCAAGCTATTTTTGGAATTTCTGTGGCATCTATTCATGGTTATGAACTTTCAGAAATTGATAAGCATCACATTGGTGAGATGGACAAGTGTAATAAATGAGGATCTGCATTCAGTAGCAAATATTAATTGAACTGAGCACGAGCTCTTTTATGACTGTTTGATTTTATTACCTACACTATCAATGTCCAAAGGATCAATAAATATTAATGAAATTTTGAGCTTACATGTTTAGAACCTCTTGGTAGGGAGAAATCCTTATATAGATAAGGTCTATACACATTTCTAGATTAAACTTATTAACTTTTGAATAATTGCATAGATTCTTAAAAAAACTAGTTTGGTGGGAAATGACCCGAAAAATGAATAAAGTCTTACCCCATAACCATAACGAAAGGATGTTTTACCTAATTGTATAGCTTACCAATATAAGAGATTTACGCTGGATTTTTCATGCTACACAATTTGAAAGTGACAATACATCAATCATTGATTGATTTAGTTTAGGCAACCAATGCAAACAAGGCCTACACAAATGTTTCTTCTTGGTAGGAAGCCTCAAAGCAATCTTTTCTTGGCGCCTAAAAGGGCAACCACACTATATTCACATAATTTCTTATATGGAAAAGAAAATGTTTACAAGGGATATGAAGACAAGTAGCATTGAGTACCTAACCAAAAAGGCAGAAACAGTAATAAGTCTTGTGGTCCAATGCTAAGACACAAGGATGTCATGCTAATTCTAATATTTCCCTCTCTTTTAACAAGCCAAATTTTTTTGTTAACAAAGTCAAAAGTAAAAGTGTATAGTCATTTGATGTTTTTGGGCTGCACTATTCTCTCGTACCAAAGAGTCCAATACTGAACTCAGATTCTAATATGTGACATTATATATTTATTCGCCCTGTCACAATCCATTATTGGAGAGGATCTCATTTTGATATTTTTAGGGTCCACTTTTGAGCCCATTTTTGCAACCATGTCTGGCTTATCAAACAAAAAATTGAGGATCTTTAACAGGCACGGGTGACCAAAGCATTGTCACTAGTGAAGCCTTCAAAGGTTTGAAATTTTAAAAACACTCTCTAAACAGTAAATGGATTCTTGATGATAAGTGATGAATGATAATCACCTCAAGTTCTTGTACGTGCTACAAAACACTCGTGTTATATAGAGACAAGTATTTAGGACACAAACAAATACACAAAACAAAATATGCATGTCTTGTTTACGTACGTAGATGAAAAGTCAAAACTCTACGGTACTATTTGTTACAACTTACAAGCAAAAGTATCTCGTGCATAGAAGGTTGTTTCTGCTCCAACAACTGAGAAAAACAATAAATGAAACAGTGCATAGGACAGATAAGATCAACCAATTAATCTGTTTTTGTATTTGTTGTGTATTCTTGCGTGTTCTTGACATTCTAAATTCTATAACAAATAAATTAGTTAGATAAGGCCTTAGTATATGACAAGCAATTGATCTTTTTTTTGTACATAGACTTTGGTATGACATGCAAATTGTTCTATAGTTAATAGTGAAAGTCATCTATATTACAAATCTTGTAACAATTAAAATTAGTTATTGATATAATCAGAAAAGGAGAAAGTGGATGACTTCAGATATGATCCAATAAGTTTAAGAATCATTACTTGAGGCTTGTCATTTCATACTAGTGTCTGCAAATGGTGCAGGTCGACCCACATGACATATTTTCATCACAGAAAGATAGAATCCGTGACTATATGCATGGTACATCTTTAGCTGGTGTGCACCTTGGTGGGTCACTATAAATCACAGCTATGGTTAATTGGGTAAATCGGTGCACAAAGTGAAAAGTTAATGATTTGATTTTATTTTGGTCCAGTTCTTCCTTAAATCTTGGAATGTCAATGACTTCAAAAGTCACTGCAGCAAGATAGGATTAGACAAGCTAATCCTGAACAGTAGGTGAAGGCTTCACTGCCAGAAATGAAATACTAATATTGAGCCATCATTCTTAAATTGACTAACAATTTGGTACAACTTAGAATTCAGAATTCAAAGTGTGCTTTTTCTATTCTTTAATATCAATTAATCTCAAGGCTTGAAAGACCTGACTTTGTTAATAATAGAGTTATTGTTGCAATGTTCTCCACTTCTATAAATTCTTATGAATCCTTAATTAATTGCAAGGAGGATTCAAAATCTACTTCAAATATGAAACCAACTTGCTCTAGCTTCCTTCATTCCTATATGATAAAAAAAATGTAAGCCTCTAGCTCAGCATCATAACCTAAGGCAATATACTCCAAGGCCACTGTGTTAAAAATTTAGTTTATATTTCATAATTTATTTAAAGAAAATGGAAAAGTGAGACAGATTATTTGAATCCTCAAAGAAAAAGCAATTTTCTTGGTCAAGATGATTAAATAATTCTAATAGAACTTTCTACTTAAAACCAAGTAAAAACAGAGCAATGTTTGTTACACCCCCACACACACAAAACACAAATAAATAAAATGAAACTTGATAAACATGTTAACAAACTGTCCATTTCAAATTTTTCCATGACCACAGATTATGACAGATATGGGATGAAGTAAGTGTTGGGTTACAATAGTAGATGCAGATTACAAGATAAGTAATATTAAGTAGTACATCTAACTTATGCTGTGAAGTCTCGTTTTCTTTTTAGCTGATAGTTTGTGTTATTTGATTGCTACCACATTTGAGGTTTTCTTATACTACTGTGCTACATCCAGTAAAAACTCTTATATTGGAGGATGTGGTAGTGGAATCTTGCAACAAGGTTTCAGGCATAAGGCATCTATAGTGAACTTACTGTATAGTAAAGCAATTGGGTCTCTATAGGGGGCACAGTCCATACATTGATCAGGGCATAACTTAAGGACATGCCTGCACCAATTACAGCAAGACTTGTTCAATCAATCAGGCACCCTGCAATGCTTGGATAGATCTGAATTCATGGTCACTTTAATGCAGTATTTGCTACATTTAATTGTATAACTTAGCACCAAACCAGCCATTGTCATTACTCAACTGAGGTCAAAAACTTGTAGTTGTATTTGTGCAGTACATTTTTTACTCTCAGATTATAAAAATAAACCAGCCATTGTCATCTCCCAATTGAGGCCAAAACTTATATTGTATTTGTGCAGTGCTTTCTTACTCTCAGATTATAAAAATGACAATTGGAAGGCAGTGGAATAATAATACATGAAGAATAAGTGGGGCATGGTATCTACATGCTTCAATCAAACTATTAGGCAAAGATCATCTACATATACACTTTTCTTTTTCAGAATGACTTAAAGGAGTGCTTGTGCGTGTTTCTACCATATGCTCCATAAGAGGCACATTATTGATACGACCTTTGCTCCATACGGACAAATTACACCACTAAGCCAATTTATTCGTATTCAACCTAGCATAAAAAAGATAACCACATTCAACGAATAATATCGAGATTTCTGCAACTATCTTGATCTAAACATACATCACTGATGACCCGCAACCTCCACGGCATTGAGACTGCACTGTTTCCTGTTTCAATATTCCATGTTAGCTATTGACTCAGTAAAAACAGAATATTCTTTCAATGGAACTCACTACAGAAACCGGGAACAAAATAGCACATGCCCCTTTCAACAACAAATAGAGAAAGGAAAAAATACATGCAACAGGAAACCCAAGCTTTCTGATCCCAAGCATGCAGGTAGTCAGGTACCTTATATTTTAATCAGAATGCATCTTATTGGTGATCCTTCAGCACCAGCCAACCTAAGAGGTAAGCAATGGACTGAATATGTTCCTGCTGGGACATCATCAAGCTTCAGGGCTTCCACGAGAATGATTTCCTGAAGTATTTGGAGTTGTCAGTTCATGTCATGTTGATGCTGGTTCTTATCCAAGCAACAAATGAAGATTTTTTTGTCTTTGTTAATACAAAGAAAAGTGGAAAACTGAAGATGCAACTACATTTTTAGACTGCATCTTGTACCAACTAATCTACAGTTAATATTAAATTAAAAGGTTAAATATTTTATCTGGAGGTAACAGAAATAACATCACCACATAGAAATCAAATCAAACACAAATTAGGATTGATATGGAGACATTGAGTCAATTTAAATTGGGGAAATAGTTACATCATTATGAATCGATTGCTTTAAAAAAGCTTCAAAAGTAAAGATGACTGAAGTAACAGCTACAACCATCATTGACGTGAACATTGTAAAGCTTTAGTTAATAGAATGCCCTAATTCAGGAACCTACAATGGCATATCCAAAGGGCCGCTTCAGCTTGTGTAAAGCCTAATGAGCATTGAACAACTAATAAGAATACATCAAAGAGAACATCAACAACACTGGTTGATCAGTTAACAACTTCTGGCAATCTTCAAGAGGTCCACTGTCAGAACTAAATACTTGTCCCTTACACATTTGACAATTGGATATAATAACAATAACAAACGGATGGGAGAGGGGTAGGTTAACCGATATTTACTAAATACTAACGTATTGGACTTGAGGAGGCTAGGCCTAACTCAACCTCAAGAGCTAGCTCATATGGTGAGGGATGTCAAAGCCTAATAATCACTATTTTGGCCATATTCTCATCTGATGTGAACTATCTTAACACCTCTTCCCCCTCACACCAGGACTGAACAAATGGAGTGTGAAGTTTGCTGGATTGGAGATCTAATGGTGGCTCAAAGTCGTGATTGGTCTAGCTTTGATCCCATATTAGACTTGTGCAAGCTAGGCCTAACTCAATCCCAAGAACTAGCTCCTAGGGTGAGAGATGCCCAAGCCTTATAACACTATTTTGGCCATATTCTCATCTCACATGGACTATCTGAACATAACACTCGGGTGGAAATTCCAAATGATGTTCGCAGTTACAAAGATCACAAGTAATTAAAATAAAATCTCCCACTTCTGTACAGAATCTACCACAAAGAATGATACAAATATCAGAAATTATTTTAGTGGTACTTGGTAACCAAAAATCCCAGGCTTCGAGGCAAGTAATATTACTTTGACGCATAAGCTGTGATTTAATTTCACTCAAAAAATAGCTAACTAATAGTGAAATATAACCATCAATCTCAAGCATGAAAGGAACTTTTCCTTACCCTGTCTTTTAGAAAAACAAGGTGAGATGGAATCAAGTCATCATAAGCAGCAGCAGATAGATAATCAATTCCTACATTGCATCACAGAAAAATGTCAGGCAATATACAGATTTGGTAAGAGGAAGAAACCTATAATATTATAGCTTCTCATGGTTATTTTGGCCAATTGATCTTCCAACATGCTAATTTTCAATAATAGAGCAGAAAATCATAGAGATTTGACAAAGTTTTATGTTGGCTGTTGATTGTCTAACACAACCTTCACCTTTTATTCGGACTTAGGACCGGCTATGTATAGCATCAAGCACATAGGCAAGGTTGATTGAGAGGGAAAGGGGCTGATACAACTCAACTAAACATACAATGAAGATATAAAAACTACCGCATCTCAGAAACCAAATCAGAAAGAGCGAGCGAGAGAGAGAGAGAGAGAGGTCAATTTTCAGAGCAATCTTCTGATATTACTTCATTTGTCACATTTATCTAAAATCAATAGCAACAACAAATGAAACGGTGATACATCCACTCATTGGTTAGGATTCAGGATGTAATTTTTATAGTTTTATTGTACATATACTATTTGCAATACTACACTTCCTGTTGGGAATAAATGATGTACTAGAGGCAATGAGGCCCCATGAAGGTAAGGCCATATCAAGTCCATATCACTAGTTGCTCATACATATTATGGTGCTTCTTGATTAAGAAAAGGAAATAATTGTTATCAAAATCACAAGAAAAACAAAAACTTCACCGACTATTTATCTTTATCTAATAATCTTTCCATGGCACATAAGAAACACCTATGAAGTCAGTATCAAAGAAGACTATTTAAGGTGCAGAAGTTTACATGAGAGAAACTAGACCGAGCCACTTGACTTGGTACAGATGATAGAGAAACTTCCCAAGGGAAAAAGCTGCCAAAATATAGAAATACTATTTAAGCCTTACCTACAAGTTTGATATCAGTGTTCTCCACTAGCCACTTTGCTCCATCCTCCATGAAAGCCACATAGCTTGTGTCCCATTCCTTCTTAAACATAAGCCGCCTAAAAATTTAACAAGTTTTAGTTCAGTGTTTGGCTTCAAACACGCAATGCAGTTCAAAGATTGTGAATGTTATATTATAGCTTCAAATTTGATGACAAAATCTCAAGATCTGATCAAACATGTCACGAATAGTCATATCTATAAATCATAACTAAATATTTCTTTTGCTCAACAGGAAACCCCGATATCATAGCGTATTTAGACTTCTCTACAGTCAGTGTCGCACACGGCACGTACATAATTGAAGTGAATTAAAAAAGTGAGAACTAATAATTGACAAAGTGTTAAACAGAATTACTATAAGACTGAAGTTTATATAAACGATATCTTTCCTCCAATTGGTATTTCAAAAATATATTTGAGATAAACATGTACTCCGCAGCTTAAGGAATTACACTAATTCCATTGCAAGGCTCTCTCTTTAAATTTATAAAAATTTATGAATAAAAAATACTGTTTGAATTGATCTTGTGATAACGAAGTGTTGTAATACTGCCTACAGTAGTACTGATCCATTTAAGTTGTACAGTTTACCTGTCAGTATTTAATGTTCGGAAGAGCACGCGATTCACACCCCTTGGAATATTTAATGACTTCATAACTTCAGCTGTAAAAGAAAAGGACATATTTCTATTTAATCTACAATGGATAAGAACAACGAAAAAACAGTGGAAAATCTGGTGCTCTCTTTTTTCCATTATGAGCAGAAAGGAACATTAAATAGCACAGGCCATGAAAACATATTTCATTGAGGAAACATAGCACTCTATTCCATGGTTTTGAGCAATACAGCTAAAACACATAAAATATAGTGACTGCAAAGCTGCCTATCTATGAATAATTTGACTTTCCATCGATGCACACATACAATAAGAAGAGTATAAGACCAACAAACATTGAATGCTATGCATATAAACTATAAAGAGACATGTAACATAGGCAAATTCTTCCAAAGTTGCCTATGGTATCTGATCCTTGTACACCACACAAACAATGAAAATAAATGTCTTAAGCTGCCAAGATCACAAGTTAAACATACCAGTTATATTTTTGTCTCTTGGAACATCGACTAACAGAGCAGGGCCTACATACATAAACAATCTTATTAATCAGCATGACTCGTTCAACACGTGCAAGATAGTGTTTGGACGACATGGTAGAACATGACATAACTAAACATATAGGTTCTGTTTTGTATTTGGTGTATTTGTAAACTAACATAACAAGACATAAGATTGCCTAAAAAAACATGACATAAGATTAAAAGGGAAACATTTTGGTCCCAGCAAAGGAATGGAACAAAATATAACTGAACAAACACTATCTGAGCAACCTTTTCTAGTACTTTGTTCTTGTTCTATCCATGCATCAAAAGCTAACAAAATATATCTGAACAAACAGTAATGCTACACCATGAATTACTTCTCTAAAAAAAATAAGTTCTAAGGTGAAGGATTATATACAATAGGGTGAGCCTTGGGGTAATATTAAGGTTGCTGTCTTGTGACTTCCCGGAATCAAATCCTCAAAGCAGTCTCTCCGCCTGCAGAGTTAAGATAACACTTCCTACGTCTATCCTCCCCAAACTCCACCAAGTAAGAGTCTAGTTCAACCTTCTTTTTTTGGTGAAGGTTATGATTCAAATTGCAAACCACATAACATGATGCGGCCACAATATTGCAGTTGTGATGTAATACTAAGTCACAATGAAGTGGCCACATCAGACTTCACATTTGGGCCCATCGGATCATATCTAATTAAAACATGTTTTTTAATCACAAAAAATATACACCACAACAGCCACAATTCGCAGTGCAAACAGATGCAATTACAGTAAAGGCAGACCACAACCGCAATTGGATAAATTTATATGTATAACAAATATGAGATTAAAATATTTACCTAACAAAAACAAGGAAAGACAGTAGCATAAAAATGGATTGGTAAAGGGTTGAGACTCTATGAGATTAAAAATAAAAAGTGAATAAAAAACAAAAGTAAAAGCATATAGATAAAGAGCGTATATAGAAAACCATTGAGGATATGCAAGTCGAGAGAGTCAACATCGAAGCCAGCATCGAAGTAATGGTCGAAGACATGGCCAGGGGCGTCAACGTGAGTGCCAGTGTGAGTTGGGAGTTTCATTTCTGACATGTTAGCGAAGGAACCGTTTTTCATACTATGAGGAAGCCGTAGGAAGTGGTGGCCGATGCCATCGTTGGACTCCCATTCTGGCAACTCAGGGTGGTACCGGTGACTGATATCAATGATTCGTCCATTATCGAATACTTCTCGACGTGGAGGTGGAGGAAGATCAGTAATGGAGGCGGCGGCGACGGAAAGTAGTAGAGAAATTGCACATAGAAACGGAACTGGTGACATATGCTTCATTCTTGGAATGGATGAGTTGATTCGGGTCACTGTTTTCGGACCGCGTATAATTCACTGTTAGTCACACTGTGATTTAACATTTTTTTTTTCTATTTCTATATTTTTTTTATACACAATCTTTCTAGTTTTTCTTTTTCTCTTTTAATTAATCAGATTTTGTTTTATACTATCAAAAGTATATCCTCACTTTTTATAGGTAAGGAACAATCTCATTCAGGGTTCATAGATACCTATCTGAAACCTTGTTGATTAATTAATCAGATTTGACACGACTAATATTTTTTATTATAATATCCATGTAAAGATTTATATATAATTTATCTATCATTCATCGTTCATTTGTATCATTTCTTAAAAGTGTGACAATTAAACAATGATAGATGACACATTTTACTCATACATTCTTTTCTCTATTCTTTTGCAGAAGGAAATAAAAAACTTTGAAAGGGACTCACTTATTCCATAAGTAAGTTAAAAAACATATTTCACGTCTTTATCATTTAGTGTTGAAAAATCTAATAATTCAAATCTACTTATTTAAAGTTTTGATTTTCCTACAATAAATATGGATAAGATATGAAGTTTGTTTTTAACCTACCCTCCATCTAGCTAAAGATACACAAAATATCTGGTGTTAGATTGTTGTTGAACCAATTCCATCAAATGAGGCTCCTCGTTGAGCAAGTTGAGTTTTGTCAGGGAGATTTGACTTTAAGTTCCAGGTTCCTCTACTGTTTCTATAATCATTGCTGGCCTTGATTCTTTATTTTCAAGCACTTTCCGGAAATTTTAATGGCCAAAAACATTTTTCACATGTCTCTTGAAGAATGAAGACAAGAATATGGCCCAAAAAAACTTCAAAGGTTTTTATGGAACTTGTCTAGATGAATATTGAAGACACAAGAGTAGCCATTGATCTATTTCTCACACATCTTCCTATCATGTGATCCACCTTTGAGTAATGGATGTACATAAAACCAACCTTATCGAGAAATGCATCAGCAAATAGTGTAAATTAACTTGCCTAGGATATATACTGAAGACAGTGGTTTATTAAAGGTGGTAGTGGACCTACAACTGAAGTTTAATCACTGATTGATATCCATATACATCTTTACCATTATTACTTTCCATTTAACATATTACCATCAGCCTAGCTGCATCAAACTGTTCGCAGTAGACCCCTCTCTATTAATGGAGAGAGAAATGATTGATTTTATACTTAGTTTTAATGAGATAAATGTTATATTATTATATTTTAAGGGAGAAAAATATTATATCACATTGTTTTTTCTTTTTACTTTTGATGTATTTCCCTCTCCGTTAATAGAGATGATCCTAACCCCTATATTTGTGGCATGCAGCAGTTGCACCATTATGCATCAGCATTTGACTTATTAAGGATAAGGGCTATTATGCCTTGAACAGCAACAACATAGAACATGTGGCACATTACTGTCCAAACACTGAGAAAAAAGATATACACATTAGAGAGTGAGGGTTGGATGGCAGAAATGTGGCCACACCATGCAATTGGAAACCAGGTTTGATCACCACAAACTCACATGGACCACATCATTTGATCAGAATGCATCGTATCGGTGATGCCTCGGAACCGAACAACCTAAGAGGCAAGCAACTGAGTAAGTATATTCCTGCTGGGACATCATCTAGCTTTAGGCTCTCCACGAGAATGATTTCCGATGCATTTGAGCTTGATCAGTGTATTGCTTATTGATGCTAGTTCTGTCACAAACGATGCACTCTTTTAATTTTGTTCAAACAAGGAAATCAAAAGACACAGGCTAGCAACCTCTTCACTTTATCCAACTGCATTTTCTACTGACTAAAACTACAAATATCTTTCCAAATAAAGTGAGAATTATTTGGCTAGAGGGGCAACAACATCTCAGAATAGAATGCAAATGCGCAAAAAATCAGGGATTAGTTTATCACTCTGCAGCCGAACCCAGGCGCTGTATTAAGGATGTAACATTGAATGAAGAATCTTCACAAGTATTCGCTGAAAAAATCGCACTGGTATAGAACAATGATTATTTGATTCATTTTCAGTGAATTATTTTGTGTTTGTTCAGTCACTTGAAGTTGAATCAAATAATCATTATGAACAAACACAAAAAGTAAGTTTTTGAGCTATTGAACAAACTTCTCCACTGCTAAAACCTGATCAACTATGGATTCTGTAGGAAATTCATTGTAAATTTGTTATCATTGATATTTTTGAGATCCCTAGGGTGGCACATAAATAGATCATTGATATTTTTTCCCTGATATTAGAACCACTATTGGTAACAAGGGAAAAAGAAGTTCATTACCATAAACAGCATCAAAATCCCCACTTTTATGAATACTACATATTTGAAAGTTCAAAAAGACCCACAATAACTTATTTGTAAAAAAAACCAACTCATAAAAAGTAGGGATAATTAGCTTTTTATTATTGAGGAGTAACACATGCATAAATTTCGACTCCAAAGCAAATTCCTACCCTGCTTTCCAGAAAAACAAGATGAGATTCAACAGTATGGTCATAAGAAGCAGCAGATAAGTAATCAACTCCTGCCATTTGCATAAGAGCGTACTTTAGTGCAAGAATTCCACTAAAGTTGCTTCCCTGTACAATATACTGAATTTAAAATATGAAACGTGTCTCAAGAAGTACATGCTATCTGTTATTTTGGTTAAGGGCGACCTAGTGGACAAGGCTCTCACCCGGTGGGGCCTAAGAGGGTAAATATATGTGTCCTTACCCTAGTTTGGTGAGGAAAAAAATATTCAACTTCAATAAGAAAGATGAGAAAAGAAAATAAACAAGAAAAACTGGCATGTTATTAACACAAGCTTAACCCCACCTGTTATTTTCATTGCCTAATTTCGAAATCTCAAACACACCCACAGACACAGTCTTTAGCTCTGTGGGTAAAGAAGAAAGGGTGTAAATCTAATGTGACCAAAGCGAATTATTGCTCAAGGTAATTCACAAATTGAAAATCTTAAAAAACCTGAAGGAAATGATAATCCTTCTATGAAAATATGGGAAGAAATGTCATAAGTGTAACATGGCCACTAGGAAATATGAATTATTGCTCAAGGTAATTTACAAATCAATGACCTTGAAAAGGCTGAAAATCCTATAAAAATAGAAAATTGGGAAGAAAGATTATAAATATAACATGGCCACAATGAACTATTGCTCAAGGTAATCCACAAATTAAAGATATTGAAAAACCTGAAGGAAATGATAATCCTTCCATGAAAATATCGGGAGGCATTGAGGTAGCTGGCCTATGTAGCATGACTATGACAAAATGATGCTACTATAACAAAGACCTACTTTTGTGCCTATGTAGGAATGGAGTGAAGGATACGAGTACATAGCCTGCTAAACTAACAATCAGGGGTAAGGAATTGATAATCTTCACACACGCACAAACACAAACACACAGTGAAAGCACTGGTGATTAACACTCAACACTGCAAGTTAAAAAGCTAGTGCAGAAAAAGAAGAAGTCCACGCATGACATTAAAATGAGAGAGTGAGATAGGCAATTCAAATTAATCATCCATACTCTGAATCTAGTGTGTTTTCCTTTATTTATTAAATCATAGCAATAAAGAATGGAATCAATAGACAATAAGTCATTTGTAAGGTTGGTTCCTTGTAAAAACTAATAAGTAATAACTGGTGTACACTGAGTTAACAATAAAATCATGCATCAAAGGTAAATAACAAGTTTAAAAATAGATGGCCCATGAGCTGCAAAAAGGAAATAAGAGAAGGAAAATCAAAATAAAAGAAATGGCTAGCACAAAGCCACAAAGAGTAAGTTTTAAAATGTGATAAGGAAAACTATATAAGTAAATGACACCACATTATTAGATGAGGTGATTGGCAGACTGACTTAATAGAGGAATATGACTTATAAATTAATAATACAGACCTAGATAAGGAACCAACTCCTAGTCATTTTAGTAAAAATAATAATAAAGGGACAGAGGAAATGCTTTTAGGAAGAAGCAATCCAAAGTTCCAAACCTTAAATAAGTTATTTATATATCACCTACAAGTTTGATGTCAGTGTTCTCCACTAGCCATTTAGCTCCATCTTCCTTGAATCCCACAAAGCTTGAGTCAAATTCTTTCTTGAACATAAGCTGCCTAAAATCTCAATCAAATTTTAGCTAACATGTAGCTTATAATAAATAGCTAAATATCACTAAGCAAAAGGTTGATACCATCAGTTTCTATTAAGAGTCATCAAGGTCGGAATTGCAAGGTCAAGATAAACATAGTTAATGGAATATTTGGAATGGAGGAAAGTGAAGGTGAAATGAGGGGGGATTACTTAAAAATATTTCAAATAAATTAATAAAAAATGAAGAAAACTGCAAATACTTGTGTGCGGGTTAACAAATTCAGACCCACAGCCACATTACAATAACAAAGATGTTCAACCAAAATTGAAGTCTGAGCTTATAAAAAGACTGAAATACAAAAATACAATTATTTAACACTTCAAAGTTATGAGATAGAGAATTGTGTCTTATTTCAGGAAGAAAATATGATTCTTTTTCTTATTTATATTTATGTGTTAACATGTTTGTATTGATGTTATGTTATATTCATACAGGTAATTCTCGAATTGAACTTTGTAATTAAATATCATATAAAACACGTTGTATATATTTTGAAGAGCTATGCAACTACCTTAAAACAAGCATTTTCAAAGGGCAAGCAAGAAGAAAATTTCTAAACTTCACTTGTTATGGCCAACAGCAAAATAGAAACAGAAATATAAATAGAAAGTGCTCCTACAGTAAACATGATACATGTAACCCATACAGCTTACCTTTCAGTATTTAATGTTCTGAAGAGCACACGACGGACAGACGCCTTTGGGGATATCCAATGACTTCATAACTTCAGCTATAAAAAGATAAACATGTTAGTTTAAGTCTTTAAGACACATTTTTCCTGACTGAAATTAAAAATAAAACAGCCCAGCTATAAAACTCAATGCTTGAGAGCAGGGTGCGAAGTAAAGCAGAATTTCCAAGCATGTTCATTGTTTTGAAACAATTAGCATTCACACACCTGAAAATTAATGCATCGTGAGAAATAATATAATCAGGCCAATTAAAGAAACAATATCATGTCCATCAATCAATACAAAGTATGCATCATAGGAAATAAAAAAATGACTCAAATAAGATGATCAGTTATAAGAACATACCAGTGATGTTATTATCCCGTGGAGCATCAACCAATAGTGCAAGGTGTATCAGCCTCTAACTCATACATCATCATTAACCATGATGAGAACAAAAAATAGCACTAGTATTGACTATTAAGTGAAAATAATCAATTTACATATAGTCCATTTGTTTATGCTCACATTTTTTTTCAAACCACTTTTTTAGGCAGCGATTGGAAGAGCTTAGTCATGGCTTTAATTTGGTAAGCACTTAAATAATATTTTTATCCAAACAAGCCCTTAAGCCTAAACGAAACAATCAGGCTCATAATATTACGAATACTTTTAAGCTACTAACTACAACAATCTCATAAATAATACGAAATTTCAAGAGAACAATAAAATTGAAAGAGGGAAGAGGTAGTGTTATTGTGTTACCATTGAGTACTTCCAAATCGAGGGCATCGACGTCGAAGATGGCCAGGAGCGTCAACGTGAGTACCTGTATGAACATCGACCTTGAAAGCTGAGTTATTAGCTCGAGGACCATTCTTCATGCTCTTCGGAAGCCATAGGAAGTGACCAAGCCCCTCCGACGAACCGAACACTGGCATTTCACGTATTTGTGGCTGATGTCGAAGATTCGTCCATTATCATACACTTCTCGCCGCGGAGGTGGAGGGAGGTTAATAATTTCGTCGCCGGCGAGTGTGTACTCACCGGAATTTGTGCCGGGAATGGAAGGATAGGCCGTGGAGGCGGTTGCGAAGGAGAGTAGAGAAAGAGCACATAGAAACGGAAGGAGTGATAGAGACTTCATTGTTCCGATGGACGAGGTGATTGATATTTCTATCCGTTTTGTGCCCACATGTGTTGGGAAGACGTGATTTTCATATGTTTATGAATTTATTTGTTTAGTATGATGGTCATGGATGATCATTTGTTTCAACATTTGGTAGAGTATAAAATGGAAAGAAAATGAAGAGTAAAAGAAATAAAATTATTATTTACCATGATATTGATTTGCATTTGTTGATTTGTTTTTTAGTGTAATATTTATGTATCGTTAATATACACAATTAGTAAATCGTTTGTCATTCATTTGTGTTTTATTTTAAAGAGTAACAATAATAAAACATGAATTATAGATGATGCAATGACAATATATAAAACACATACACGTAATTTTTTTTCTCTTGTTTTTTTTTAAATTTAGTCAATTATTGATATTTATAAGTGTGACTATCATGAAATACAGATTTTTAAATGACTAGTGTAATGTCTATGTAATGTCATTGTAAAAAATTTATACACAGTCAACATGTTATTCACCGTTGTATTAATTTTTCTTAAAGAGTCAATGATAATAAAATACGAACGTTGAATGATGCAATAACACTTATATGGATACATTTCCAAGAGAAATGTTATTCCTACCGAGGTCAACACATAACTTTACTTGTTCAAATAACAATAAAGGTGAAGCACATTATGAGGAACATATTCATTTTTAAAGTTGGTTATTATGGGTAGTTCTTATAAAGGATTGGACTAATGACATATACAATACTTGAATTCTCAATATGCTACATAGTTAGTTCTCAGAGACTACGAATACAATAGGAGTATCGGTAGACAAAAGAGTCAACCTTTCTTTTCACTTGTTTCCCTCCCAACATTGAAAGGAGATCACATATTCTAAAATTTGGTGTCCCATTTTGTATCGATCCTATCAAAAAATGCTAACTAGTTAAGAAAAAAATATTATAAAAATAGAAAATAATTTTTTTATTACTTGTTGTAATGTGATTGACTTAAAATATAGAGACATGAATTTTTGGGATATGTGATCATTATTCTCTAATATTGGAAAGAAAATATAAAAAGATGGTACCATCATTTTTCTTTCATTCATTCTATTAAACAAAGCAAAACAATGTAAAACATTTTTTCCAATCATTTTCATTCCTTCACTTTTCAACAAACCAAACATATGCATGAAGTTTCATTCATCTTGTCTCTAGAAGTTTATCAAATGAACTTAAAATAGAACTATGAAATATACTAAAACTATTATATGATATATAAAAATCAACATATTAATAAAATAAAACAACAAAACTAAAAATATTTAATTAAAATTATTATTTTAAAATCGGTCTATTCTCACGGTATGACCTGGACAATCACACATATAACAAATTCTTTCATATAACAAGATAGAAGTATATTTATTGTCTCAAAAAGTATGTTATTTCACACGTGACTTATTGCAAAAAAATATTTTTAAAATAAAAATTTAATATTTTTCTAATAATAGATATTGCTCCAAAAAAAATGACCATCTTATAATATAATATACTTCTCTAATGCATTATGTAAATAAGTTCAACTAATTTGGAAATCAGTTAAAAGATAATCAATTTCTTTTATTTAATAAAAATATAGAAATAATTGTAATTATTTATTCAACTTGTAACATATGAAATTTCTTTAAATTAAAAGTGATACTGAATCATTTTAGAATATTTTGGTAATATATTTTATAAGACAATTTAGTTTTTCTATGTATCATTTATTATTGTTTTCTTCATTTGATCATATTAAATTGTTTGAATAAAAGTAACTTTATAACATTTATTAAAAAACAAGAAAATTGCCTAAACTTTTTTATGTAAAATTTAGTTGAAAATATTTTGTAATAAAATGATGATTAAGAAAGTACATTTGTTGTTCCAAAAAGTACATCACTTTAATATTAATTAAAAATATTTAAATTACAAATTTAATAATTATGTGATTTTGTAATTAATCACATCAAATCATAGATAATGAGAAACATGTTTGGACAGTAATTGAGTTATGTTCCCAACTCCAATGAATTGCATTTATCGTTACATTTCCAACAATTTGGAGTAAAAATACTATTCAAACAAGTGATACAAAAATAAAAAGAAATACAACGTACATATTATAACATATTTAACATTTCATTTACAATAATTATCATATCTATAAGAAAATAATATATGTCAGAATGTGATATTTTATTTATCAATGATTAGTTTATAAATTACATATATTTCTATATACAATAATATTTATATCATTTTTATTTAAAATGTAATTATATTTTACCTTTAGAATATAAAGGAAAAATTCAATTTACTCTACATTAGTAATCTCACTCACTAGATATGTTTGTCGTGATCAATTTGGTCAACTCATGTCTCAACCTCACACCTTCTTTTCTTCCTTGGCAGTTTTCTCCTTTCATTCATTTCCATCAATATACCTTTTGCTACCTCTCATTTTTTTCTCAATATAGTTTTTCCATTAATTATTTTTTTTCTCAATATAGTTTTTATTTTATTATTTTTTCTCTCAATACGCTATTTCCCTTTTATTAATCAAATTATCGCTGGTAAAAAAAGAAGCTCAAATAGTCAGAAACATCATCTGAAATGCAGCCACTCCAAACCGACAATGCTACAAATTAGCTTCTGAAAAAATAATTAGGAACTAACCAACTACCTAGTATTCTCTCTCCCATCTCAAACACACAGAGCAAGGTCCAACCAAAAAACTACAATATGCAAAACCTCTTTTTTCTTTGCCTCACTATTATTACTTGTCTTTCTGTTTTCGACAGTAACAATTTCATTGCACAAGCAGTGACTTCATGGTCAGAAATTGCAACCTTGAAAGCATTCAAATCCTCAATAAATCCCTCTTCTATCAAACCAGGGTCATGTCTAGCATCATGGAACTTCACCATAGACCCATGCTCATTCCCACGCCGCACCTATTTCACCTGTGGCCTAACCTGCACCCCTGACTCAACCCACATCAACCAAATCACACTCGACCCTGTTGGCTACACTGGCACACTCACCCCACTTATCTCTAAACTCACCAACCTTATTACCCTTGATCTCTCTGAGAATTCATTCTTTGGCCCTATCCCTTCTTCACTCTATTCTCTCCCCAACCTTCAAACACTAACCCTTCGATCTAACTCCTTCTCTGGTTCAATCCCTCCCACCATTAAATCACTCATTTCTCTTCAATCTCTTGATTTATCACATAATTCTCTATCTGGGTCTCTCCCAATCTCGTTAAACTACCTCAGCAATTTACGAAGAATTGATCTAAGCTTCAATAAACTCAATGGTTCAATTCCGGAACTGCCACCCAACTTGTCAGAACTCGCAATCAAAGCCAATTCTCTATCTGGGCCTCTTCAAAAATCAACCTTTCAAAAGGCAAACAAATTAGCAGTGTTGGAACTAAGCGAAAATAGCCTCTATGGAAAACTTGAACCGTGGTTGTTTCAATTACCGTCGTTGCAGCAAGTGGATTTAGCAAACAACAGATTCAACGGGATCGAGATCTGGAAGCCTGCGAATGGTAGAAGCAGTGATTTGGTAGCAATTGATTTAGGATTCAACACAATCCAAGGTTACGCGCCTGCGAATCTCAGCGCGTATCCGACACTGTCATCACTGTCGATTCGTTACAACTTACTACGTGGGACGATACCATTGGAGTATGGTGAGAGCAAAACTCTGAAGAGGTTGTTTTTGGACGGAAACTTCCTCACCGGGAAGCCGCCGGCGGGGTTGTTGGTTTCCGGCAATATATTTTCCGGTAGTTTGGGGAATAATTGTTTGGTGGGATGTCCAGCATCTTCACAGTTGTGCAAACCTGCACAGAAACCAAGCTCTGTTTGTAAGAAAGCTTACAATGGAAAACCATCCACATAGGAGTGTGTGCATCACTGTGTCGGTTAATAAAGAATAATAGTTTCATTGATTCAGCTTATATCACTATTTTTTAAAGCTTATCTTTTGAGTACAACTATATTAATATTAGGATTGTTGCCTCCTACTAACATATCCACGTGAGAATCTTTCTAATGATTTTGTTAAGCATGACAAATTAAAAATGTAAATTATTCTTAAAAATTAAATTAGTAATTTTAATATTAATTCGATGTGTTTGGTGTCGCTTATGACTACGGTTAACGGAAGTCTATATAAAATAAGTTCTAAATTAAAAAACAAACATTCCACACTTTTAAATATGATAAGATAGTTTATAGATCAATACATCATTTAATGTTTATATGTTAATTATTATTTACTATCTCTTAAATATAAATAATATATATGAACAATAAGTGTTATATTCAATATAAAATAAATTTTATACTCATAATACATTGATATTAAACTAAAAATGTATTGTGATGGTAATAATATTATGGTTATTTGTTGACCTGTTTTTATTTTTTTACCCTTATATAAGGGAAATATTTTTCTTATATAAAAAGTGTATTACTTTATATATCACTTATTATAATTATAATTAGATGAAAGACTTATTTGAACTTGTTAGCTACAAATCTTCTAATCAATTGCAACAATTTTTCTAGTTTTGCTATGTATTAGATTCTTGTAAAAAAAATTGTTATTGATGAGCTTTCCCGGTTTAAAATGAAATGAGGTTATTTTATTAAATGTTTGTCAAAATTTTATTAAATATACTTGTCTTGTGTTCTTTGGTTATTTTTTATGGCATAATAACATTTTATGGAGTCAAGTCTTTTTATGATGTCTAGTTAAATACAAATTAAATATTGGTCAATTATTTTTAATAATTTCTTTAAAATAACCACAGATCAAGAATAAAATATTTGTCAACAAAAATTTATCTATAAAGAAATTAATTCATTACTCATAAAATCGGAATTCAATCATGATGTTACTCTGAGTATCTCAATATTGTTTTTATAAGCACTGATAAAATTATAAGTTGTCGTGACCCAGCTGAAACTATTAATTACGCCATATTGTTTTTATGATGAGAAAAAATGTATTTATTGATATATTAATAGTTTTTACATTATGATTTAAAATCAACCATTTATATCTAATTATCATTCATATAAACAATGCAAATGACTCGTTAATAATATATTGATGTGAATAATTATTGAGGAAAAATTTATATACTACCAATGTATGAGTTTTATGCACTGACAATGTATCATTCATTATCCATGTTCAACTATAATTGACTCTTCGGAAAAATTAATATAAATAAATGATGGATAAATGATATACTAATTGTATATAAATATTTTTACAATGTATAAATGTTATAATCATAATTATTTACATGCATGAATATTAAAATTCAATGATTGCTCCTATTAAAAAAAACTATCCCAATTCTGGTGAACTTCCGCAATTAGAGGTTTATATATCAACTCATGTCGAAAAAAAAATGTTATAATCATAATTATTTACATGCTTCAATGATTACTCCTATTAGAAAAAGTATCCCAATTCTGGTGAACTTCCACAATTAGAGGTTTATATATCAACTCGTGTCGAAAAAAAGTCCCCCACCCACTATGTCCAAATTCGTGTTGTTGGATAAAGGGAAAAATAAAATTAAAAGGGAAAAATAAAATTAAAAGGTAAAAATAAAATTAAAGGGAGAAATAAAATTCATTCTTAGTGGCCCAACTTGTACCATAGATAGCAACAACCACTTAATCTATCACATTGACTTGTTTTTTCAACAATATATCTGATGGCTAATAATAAAATATTATACAATTATAATTAATAATACATGAATTGACATACTTTATTAAACAACAAATATACTCCTTTTTAATTGGGTCATATGGTTGATTTTAGGGGAAATTCATGTCAATAATGCTAAAATAAAAAATAGCTCCCAAGATAAACCCCCTCATTGATTAATTTCCAAAATCCACCATTGTATGTTAAAGTCCTAAGAAGGTGAAGATATGTCATGGTGTGACTCATAGTCTTACATAATTCATACGATATTGGATGAAATCTTTTAGTGAGTTATATCCATATATAAAATTAATTCTCATGTTACAATATAATACTTTATTACAATTTTTTCCTAAACCGCCAGTAAAACAACTTGAATCACATGAAAAATCCAAAACTAGTTTTAAAAACCCAAACCTCTATTACCCCATAATGCCACTTAAAAATTAAATTAATTAAAAAACGAAAATAAAAAAGTATTGGTGAGAAGTCAATATACTGGATCAACCTGCCAACATGAATATATGGGCTGATTTAGGGATTTCATCATTGGAGTAGCTAATTTTGACAATTATTTTTAGTAATGGTATTAAACTCAGACCGGTTAATGACTCAGTCAGGGTATTGGGTCAATGAATCATTTGTCAAACTAATGGGTTAATGATTGAACCAGTTAACTCGATTTACATTAAAAATTTAAATAAATCATAATACTACATAACAACATTTAATAATTGGATACTGAAAATTTAAAAACATTAGCATACCTCATTAAACAACAAACAAAGAAGATTTTACTTCTATAAAATGATACAAACAAGTTGAAAACATCATCAAACAACATATAAACTATGCTTTAACTATAACAAAAGTGTACAATAAATTTAAAATTTAATTAAATAACGAAGGTTTTGTATAACATAAGTTAATAAATGACAAACATGACCACAAATAAGTTAAAAGTACTTGATATTTCATCGAAAACAACATTGATTTGGTTGTATTTAAAAAAAAAATTGATTGACTCGGCTTCCAACTGGTTCGACCATCCGAGCCATTAATTTTAGGCTTAAACTAACTAAGTCAACATGGTTTTAATGCAAAACTGGTTAGATGAGAGACTCAAATCGATTAGACGTCCGGTTCACGATTGAACCGGTCGGACCAACCAGTTCGAACTGAGTTTTATAATACTGATTTTCAGTATATAATACTATACTTAATCCATTCCAAAACTTTTAATATTATCTATATAGTTTAAAAAGTTAATAAATGATATATAAATTGAATATAGTTTCACTAAAATATACGACTCTATCTTTCTTTCTCTTTATTTCTTCTCCAAAATCCAACTTATAAGTAAACCCTAGAATTTAAGAATGCATACATTGGGCTATAGTATTAGAACTAAATCAGTCCAAAATACCCATGTCAATTTCCAGCCCAATAAAGTAAAGGGTTTAACGTTGGAAGAAGAAAAAAAACTTCAAATCCTCAAAGCTCAAGATTGAAACGTAGGTTCATAGCAGCTGCAATGGGCAAGATTAATAATACAAGGTTAGTTGTGTCTTCCTTCTTCATTCTACTTTCGATGCGGTTAGAGTTCCCAGTTTCTAATTATTTCTGTTTGTGTGTAGATCAGAATCAAAGTCCGACCGCAAATTTGATAAAAAGGTTCAATTTTATTCCAGTAAGTTTTGGATCAATTTCACTGCCTTCAAGTATAAAAATCTTAATTTATAGCTTCGTAATATCTTGCGTTTCTTAGTTTTTAATACATAAGTTCTTATTTTTTGAGAAACAATGCCCGTGTGCTACTTTTATTTACTTATACATTAGGTTTTAGTACTATGCAGTTGATGGGTTAGTGAAAGTTACATGGAAAACCCGTCCATAGTTTTAACTGCATTATTTTATTCCATTTTTTTATTGCAGAGGTGAAGGATTCTGTTTCTTCCTTGAGTGCCCAAAAGTCCATTGCTAAGGTGACATAATCTTATTTCAACACTACTGTTACTAGTCTTGGTACAACTAGTCTATTTGTACAACACTATTGAACTTTGGGAAAACTTTACTAGGTTTGTAATAGGTTTAATGCTAATTGTGTTATGCTGTTATCCATTTTATAATCATTATGTTTAAGGCTTCTCAAGTACTTTCTTGTTTGTTACTTTGTTTTTTATGGTTGTCAACCCGGGGATGGGACATTCTGTCATTGTAATATTGTATATATATATATACGCTGACTCTGATAGTGTTATTTGAGTAATCATGTAGTTGCTAGAAATATTCTAAGAATAATTATTTTATTATTTTGAAAAGCATGTAAATGCTTCTCTTGAGTACATGGGTGATGCATCAGCACAAGCAAATTTAGGAACCTGTTTAACATTTAATCACATGATATGTAGTGGAATTGATGCTAATCACAATTTGATTGTAGTGTCAGATTTTATTTCGTTTTTCCTCGTTGGAAGAAAACATGGTTTCATGTTCCATGGTAACATACCAATTACCAAGTTTGTGGTGGTATCTTGGAATGAAGCACCACTTTTATGTATTTGCAAGTTATATTAAATATTTGTAGATAAATCTTTATGGAGGAGGGCTTGATGATATGGTTGTTGCATTGTTGTACTGACTGAAACCAGTGATTTTAGACACATCATTTATGCCATTTAGTTTTTTGTGTAAAATGTCTGTTCTTCGTTTTCTGAAGATTTTTTGGTCTTCTGACAGAAGAAGAGCAGGCAACAAAGGCGGCAGTCCAAAAAATTGAAGGCATATAACCTTTCCCACCTTTTAGACTCCCTTCCCGAGTTTGAGGCATCACAGAAACCAGCTTCTCAGGATAGCTTCAAAGTTACATGTAAATCTAGGAAGAAGATATTGTGAGTGCTTCCTATCATAATTTAACGTATGTTACCCAGCTTTACTAGGTATTCATAACCTTTTGTCCTTGTTCATCAGATTGGAGGAAGAAGAACGTCAGTCTAAGGTTCGTAACCACCCTGATTTCCAATCAGATCCTGTCTCTGCCATTCGTCAACACCTACTGCGCACACAACCTGCTGCAGAGGAACAACCCAAGATAAAAAAAGCGAACAAAAATGGATCCAAGAAGAAAAAGAATAAATCAAAGGCTTCAGCTGGAGTACAGTCTATGGATATGTAATGAATGCTCTATGCGGCTTCTATAATGACCTGCCTTTTGGCAAGCTCTCTTTAATTTCGTATCTTGAGACATTAGAATACTACAATTTTGCATGAAAATGTCTTGAATTTCTTGGAGCAGTGTCAATAGTGATGTCTATGGCAATTGATCACTGATCTGTACCCATTGAATGGGCAAGGCTGACTTACTGGTAGACAAATAGAATTGTTGTGTACATCTACCATCCCTCTCCAGGCTCTACTAGATAAAAGTCTCGTGTACTGAGTCGTCCCTTTTTAATTAAGGGTTCTTAAGAAAAGAAAGTTTCTTGAAAGTTAGAATCATGGCTATTGATTAAATGTGCTTGATGTTTACAACTCATCCTTTTTTGTCTTAAGAAGATGTGCACTCAATTTTAAAGCATTTCCCTTTCCAGTATAAGAAAACAGCTCACTTGATATTGGGAAGGCCATCCTTGTATGTGTATAGTTGTGTTACATGTCTTATCTGGTTGGAAATATCACGCTGCACTACAATGTTTATGATTTTTGGGGAGAAGATATGAATAATATAGCTAATCTTTACCAGCTATGATGATGAATTGAATGCAGATCATGTTATAAGTATAGCACTGTTTTGTTCAAATTGCAAAAGGATGGATGAGGCAAATCTGGGTTACATTAACTTTAGTTCTGATTAGCACAGACTAAGGGCATCAAGAGGGTTGATGAATGTGAGTATGAAGCTGTATAATGGGTCACTTGGGGGTTAACAGGAAACAGAATATGTGGTATATGCCATTGCAATATACCTATACTCATATAGCTTAGAATATTATGGGTTCATTTCGAGCTTCTGAGATTCCCTGTCTATTATTGCTGTCCACCCAAAATGTAACTCCAGTAATGTCTTGTAAAAGTAATGCTTCCGTAAAGGCTGGATCTTTATGACAATAATAAATTTCTATCTTATTAAAATAAAATTGTAGATGGGTATTTTTTGTTTAATAAAAATTATAGCCCTGGGTATATGATTGTCTCAATGTATTCCAACCTTGCTAAAAATTAGAGAATGTATTCACAATGATGCTTAAGCTAAATCTTCATGTAAATAAGATGAGAAAAAATGTATAAGTTTTATATATTGTAACTGCATCATTCATCATTTATGTTTAATAATAATTAACTCTTCAAAAAAATAGTACAAATGAATGATAAATAATATGTTGACTATGTATAAAATTTTATATTGACAGTGCATAAATATTATATTCAAATAAAATTCCTTATGTGTGGTTATGTATTCAAGATTTAGTTTTCTCACATTTTTGTACATCTGAAATAATATGGATATTAAACCATTTTAGTACTTGTATATCTAAAAGCATGATCAAAATAATCTAAATAACATTTTTTTATTAAAACCACTTTACTATTAAAGATACCCAAACATTAAACACTTCACCTCAAACTAACTTTTAACGAAAACCAATTTTACAAAATCATTTTCATTCAAAAAGTTTGCAAAACGCTTACCAAACACAAACACACACCATGGGGTCAGCATAATTAAAAAAATGTAGTTAGGCTTGGATATTAAAGGCAACAAGGAAAGATGAGGACTTATTAAGATAATTTAAGGCTTTCTTACATTTTCAGGAACATTTGTCTGGAAGATAAAAATTGCTGTCAAGACTCAAGACACCAACCAGTGCTGTTACTCCCATGGCAACCGTAGGCAATGGACTTTTGACTCCAAAGTTCTGTAAAATCAAAGTACATGAATATTATTCTTCTTATACAACAGATTCTTCTATTCACCACTAGAATGTGTGAGAAGGGATGTAGGGATAGGAGGAAGGGGTATCACAATTGCATAAATCCTACTATTAAGTGCGGTTTCAATGAGTTGGACTCATTTGGAGGCTTAAAACTTGAGATTATAAACATGCACTTATGTGGTACATCTGAAAGAACTATAAACCACGTTTAAGTTTGGGCTAGTTGAACCACAAATTTCACTGAAAAGTTCACATTTACATAAGCAGAGTAACATTGCTATGTTGCCTGCATTAAACTCTTACCTGAATGCTAGAATTCAGGTTACTAATATAACAATGATAAAAATCCAATATTTGTCAGTAAATGAAGTTTCAAACATTTTTTATTCTCTTGACTTTAAATTAGAAAGCAATTTGAATAAACAACACTAAACCACACTACCTAATTGCATAACAAAATTATTCCTCGTAAGACTCATTTAATGACAATGCATCAAAACTGAGGCAATATCAAGGCCATGCCCAACCCAAATTTAATAAAATCAGAAGACTCCTAATTAAGTAACAACTTTGTCTTGCAACTTCAGAAAAACGAGCTCTTCAACGGCAGGAATATCTCCAATCTTCTTCAAAACCTCTTTGCCAGGTTGCTCGTCCACCCCAATTGCCATTACAGCTTGCTTACGTGGAGCAGTCCTTCCAACACTCATGAAGCTGACATTAATATTCTCCTGACCCAAAATGCTACCAACCTTTCCGATCATGCCGGGTTGATCTACCTGCCTGCAGAGTATAATGCTACCTTCCAAGCTCACATCAACTTCGAAAGATCCAACCCTTGTCAGATGTGCGATACCGTCTTTCACTCGGCCCTCAACCTTAATCTCCCCAGAATCTGATATGGCGCTAGCAAATCGAGATTCCACATTAGCAATCTGGACCTGGATGGATTCAAGTGGATTTTCAGGTGAACCATCAAGAATAACCCTCTCCTCAGTTATCCTGAGCCCTCTTTGTTTAGCAGTGAAATCAGCATTGACCAAGTTCACAAAAACACTGGATATGGGCTCAATCAGACCCTTGATTATCATAGCACGAAGAAGACGAGTGTCAAGATCATCAGGGGCCCTTGAAGAAGCATAAGTCACTTTAACTGTTTTTACACCGCTTCCACCGGCTACTAACTGGACAGCCAGCCTACCCAGTTTCTCAGCAAGATCAACAAATGGTTTCAACTCTGTTAACACCTGCGGTCAAGAAGGAATAAGATTGATGTTAAACTTTGCCAAGCCAAAGTTGTAAACCAACTTTAATCCAAGAATTACATAAAATTATGATATGCCGGATTGTTTATACTTGAAGTGGAACAACTCATCAACTCCAAAATTTAAATTTATATGAGATATAGACAAGTGATAACACTAACCTCCCTGTTTTCTTAATTACTCAAACCAAACTTTGACATTACAATAAGTCATTAAGTAATTATTTTGAACAATCAGAGCAAATTACAGTAAAAGTTAGTACTACTTGAAGAGAATGGGCACTATTTTAGAATCTCGTTTTCAAAAGTCTATCCATGTTATAAAAAGTTTAAAACAGTGATTCTCACAAGCCAAACATCTGAAACGGAGTAAGGTTATTCATCATGAAAAGAAAAAGGATACAGATAAACTTTTCACAGTACCTCAGCTGGAACCATTGGTGCATTGACTGCAGTAGCAGCAAGCTCCCCTCTCAACGCCCCAACAACAGCTTCTGCTATTTCAATAGCCACACCTTCCTGTTCATCATTTTCAAAGGCCATATTAAACAATACAGTGAGAAGAATATAGAATGCAATGCTCACAGACAATGGCTTTAAGTAACATACCTGGGCTTCCGTGGTACTTGCACCCAGATGAGGTGTTGCAATAACTTGCTCATGCAGAATCAACTTGCTGTCTTTTGATGGTGGCTCCTCTGTGAAAACATCAAGTGCCGCCTGAAACAAAGACACAACACAATTACCTCATCGGTGGAAGATACCTAATTGTTTACTTTACTGCAAAGTCTAAAGAGAATTATTATTGCTTCCCAACAAGAGATGTCAAGCACCTGAGCTACAGTTCCAGCATCCAGAGCCCTAACAAGAGCATCCTCGTCAATGACTCCTCCACGGGCAACATTGACAATCCTAACTCCTTTCTTCATCTTGGCAAAAGTCTCATCATTGAGAACCTTCGCAGTAGAAGGTGTAAGAGGCATGTGCAAAGAAATGAAATCTGCGGTAGAAATGGCCTCATCAAAGCTGACAAGATCCACACCAATGGCACGAGCACGATCTGCAGGAGCATATGGGTCATGTGCAATGACATGCATACCAAGCCCCTTTGCACGTCGAGCAACTTCAGAACCAACCTTTCCGAATCCCAAGACAGCAAGTGTTTTCCCAACCAGGGAAACTCCCACATACTTATTTCTCAGCCATTTCCCTGCATTAACAATTATTTGAGTAAATCAAATAGCATCAAACAAAATTCACAACATAGATTCACATGAAAGATTACAATAAAGGCAGCATAAAAATAAAATAAAATAAAATAAAAGACCCAGAACTTCCATGTCTTTATCCCAAACAAATTAGATATACACACAAGTACAAAAAGAATCAGTCACATATGGTTCTAGCGAGAAAAATTTAACATAACATATGGTTCTAATAAAAGGAAGGTTTATATAGTGACGCTGGCTTCTCAAAGATTTCTCAGTTCACTCACTTCACTACAGCAAACACATTCAAGAAACAGTCAAATATCTTGAACAAAAAGCACCAAATCTAGCATAATTTAAATAAGAGGATCTAAATCATGTCCAGCAAACAAGGTGTTCGATAAAATGCTCCTGGAAGATTCACACTTTTACAAACCACAAAACCGAACTCATCATTAAAACAACTCACTCACCAGATTTAACAGACGCATCAGCCTGAGCAACGTTCCTAGCCATAGCAGCCAAGAGCGCGATACCGTGCTCCGCGGCAGCAACGGTGTTAGCAGTAGGAGCGTTAACTACCAAGCAGCCAAACTCAGTGGCGGCAGCGAGATCAACATTATCAATTCCAACACCAGCTCTTCCAACAACCTTAAGTCTCCCAGCAGAAGATTCAAACACATCACGTGACACCTTTGTTCCGCTCCGAACAATAAGAGCATCACAGAGTGAGATCTTAGTGCAAAGCTCCTCAGCTGTGAGATTGTATGAGCAGTCCACGTTGGCGAATTCTTTGAGAAGGTTTAGACCCGCTTCACCGAGCTTCTCGGCAACGAGTACGGTGGGCTTGGCGTTGATGGAGGCGGAGACAATGAAGACGAGGTTACGGTGGCGGCGGGGGAAGGGGCGGAGGGAGAAGGCGGAGGTGAAGGGGAGTTTTGAGGAGAGGGAAAGTGAGGGAGAGGGAGTTCGGAGAGAAAGTGTGGTTTTCATAGCCATGGTGGTTTAGTAAGAGAAGGTGTTGAGAAATGAGAAGAAAATGAGGTGAAGTGGGTTTTGAAGGAGAAAGAGGTTGTTGTTTGTATTTAAAGTGAGAGAGGTTGCGGCTTGGTGGGTTACTACCCAAGCAGGGCGAGACAAGTGGGATATGTCGCATTGGAGAGAGACTTCATATGGAAATTTAGGTCGAACTGTGTACTAAATCAATTAAAATATATCATTTAATTAAATAAAAAAGTTACAAATGAAGAATTATATTACTTACTGTAATTCGATTGGATAGAAATAAGGAGGGACAAGTGATCTCGGCTCATTTAGGTCTAGCTATAATAAAATATGGTTCTTAAATTTTTGCTATTTTTTACTATTGTTTAATTCGAGCTTAACTAAGAGAAGAACAACAACGACAAAACATGGTTTAGTCAACTTTTATATGATGAGAGATCTTATTAGAGTATTGTCATATCGCTTGAACAATACAAAGATGACCATAAAACTAAACATGTTGAGTGAATACTCTCAGCTATCATATGTCATACAGTAAGGAGAGGGCAACCATACGATTATAATAGTCTGAGCAAGTGACAAAATAACTCATCATAGATAACGTAATGTGCCAACCAGAGCATAGATGCAGCTGAGCCGCTTGACATGCATAAAGTAGCTCACACCAATATGAGACACACATGACAAAACGACTTGTCATGATTTGAGCGTCTCATTATAATATATGTCATGTTCAACCTCAATATAAAATAGAGAAGACCATCATAAGAAAATTTATACTTATAGTCTTACTTATAGTCTTACTTATATTCTTGCATCTTAAACTTTCATTGCATTCTCTCTACATATTTTTAGTTATACTGACTTGAGCGTCAAATTACCTCTTCACCTACTAACCCTAGAAGTCCAAAGTTGGCTTTTGTCGAGATTAAGCAGGCAGGTTAACATCTCGATCCTACCTTCTCCGCACAGAAGAACAACTCTAATATATATAGACTATTATACATAATTAATATATCATCAATCATTTATTCATTCATTTATATTACTTATATTTAAGGGTAAATGATAATTAACATTGAATAGTAAATCATGTAATGACATACAAGACTGATGAATACATGGTGCAAATTCAAAGCTAAAGAGACACATCATAATCGTGAATTGGAATCATAATTACACTTTTATTACAGCACCATAATCCACTGGTTTCATTATTATTATTTTCTAAATAATTGAAACTCATATTATCATCCACTAGTTCATATTTTCCCTGAATCTTATGGAATTGCAATTCCAATGCACGACTTTCATTTATATTTTTTTTTATTTTTTCATAAGTACATTTCATTCTTTTGTACTTTAAGTTTATTTTTAACCCTTTAACAAGTCTGATTCTTTAAGTAATCACAATATTGTTATTCAACAATCAACAATTTTATTTATTACATTTTTATACCTTTTGACTATTTTCCCAATTATAATTCAAATATGAATGGCAGCCTCGTTGAAAAAATTACACAATAACATATAAATATTTATGGTAGTTTATATTATTTTTATATATATTATAAATTATTATTATATATAATCTATTTTATTATTATTTCTTAATAAATTTAGTGATTAAAATATATTAGCAAATTTATTTATGTAAAAATTATTTTTATATATTAAAAATTATATATATATATACATATAATTAAATTCGAAAGTTCATTATTGGGTACTCAATACCCACATAAATATTAACAAATAGGTGTAAGTTTGAGAGCGAATAATCTTCAACAAGATAAATAACGATTATATTTCTTTTCACAAAGAATAATGACTATTCTATTAAAATATGAAACTTTTCAAATCAAATAATTTTATTTCCCAAAAAATGCAACCTCATATTGTTGTTGTGATTTGGATATTTTTCTACAATAATACAATTAATTGTAATTATAATAAAAAAGTAGTAATCTTATCCAAACAAGTTTTGAACTTTTTTTACATTGGAAAGAAAAGAGAAAACAAGAAAGAACTATAGTATATGAGCAATGTCCATCTGCAAAATGGGCAGAGCTCCTGATATTGGAGAGTCCTAGATTTTCAAGTCCGCACCAGACCTCATAATGAGTTTAGACATATAATCTGTCAACATATTTCCTTCTCTATATATGTGTTAAAGTCGATCGTCCCAATCTCTTCAAATCGAATATGAACATTTTCAGTAATAATACGAATAACTTCAAGGCAATCACTCTACACTATAACTTGGCGATGACCCAAATTCCAAGTCAAAACAAGATCATGTTCAATGGCCAGGAGCTCAACTTGTGTAGGAGTACCAACTTTGATTACCCCTGAATCGAGATAACCAAAGGCCTTCATAATTGTGAATAGGACCACCTCCTTTAATTGTTTGATCATGCATATTACAATTATCATCCACATTAAACTTAACCCTTCTAGTTTACGAAAGACACCATTGCACACTCGGATGGTTTCATCAACATACATAGTATTAATAGTACACCTTCATGAAGTCGTGGTGAACATTCTGGGAGACATAATAGATGTTCTAGGTTACGTTTTTAAATTCTGGCTAGTTTTGCTACCTCTTGGATCACATGTCTACTATGGATATACGCCTATTATGAAGCATATCATGAGTTGCTATCCAAGATTAGAAGGATCGGTTACTCTAAAAGATTTGAGTATTAAATCTAAGTTGACGTCAAAGAATAGTTGAGTTCCCACAATCTCTAAAGGTGTGGAGGAGATCTTCAACTGAAATGTTGCATATTCCACATATAAGTGTGACTGACATTCTTCTCCTAAAACAAAGATAATTAGTAAGTAAAGAATTACGAACATATAACCAAATAAGAAACATAACTTTTTCACGGACATAACTCCAAACAAGTTTTGAAAGTGGCTTCTTTTATTGTTTTTAATCCCAAAATTAGAGAAATTTCCATGGAGTGTCACATAACCATTTATTTCTGTTAAATCTTCTACTTACACATATATTAATTGATAATTGATTAATAAGATATTGTTATATCTCTTACAAACATTCCCCCCTCACAATTTCACATTTAAAATTTGCTTTAATAACTTTTAAATATTTAATATACGAAATATTAAATATTGTTTAACTTATTTAATATTTAAGGTTATGTACATAGTTTAAAGAGATAATAAATGAGGTAAAAATTGAATACAATTTGATTAAAATATCTTATTTAATTTTCATATAATTCCATCCTTTATCTTGCACAATAAATCCAATCTAAATTATAGTAAGTGGATGATTTTTTTGTAAAAGAAGATATTAAGAGAATATTATAAAGAAAAGGAGTGGTACAACGAAAAGTGAAGAAAATTTTCGAAGATAAGTTAAGAATGACTATCAAATTAGGTGGGAAAATGTTTAAATAATTAAACGTAAATTTGAAAAATGTATATATTTTATGATGATTTTATAAAATATGAAATAAATAAAAAATCAAAACATAATTTTTTGGAACCGGTAGAAAAGAAGATAAAATTATTAAGGGTGAACAATACCTGACTCGACCCGTAGACCCGTCTAAACCCGATGACTTAGGGATGAGTTTGACCCGTCTAAAGAAATAAAAAATGATAGACCCGATTAAAAGGGACAGACTCATCATCAAAAAAGATGGGTTCGGGTGTATGTCCGGGTCACCTCACTCATCTTTATAGTTATACATTAAGAATAGCTGCATAAGTACCTATCAATACTCATTATGTTCAGTCCACATAACACAAATACCTACAAGTCCATACAACATATTCACACCAAGTATCATATCATCCTTATTCCTTACCATTTTCCTTAGCATGCAACCATGAACTTGATTGAAACAAAACTAGTTAATTTTTAGTTTTTGTGTACTTTGTGTGAACTTCAATTTATGTTTCATTTTTCAGTTAATAACTAGTTATTGTATTCATTTTTGTATGAACTTTTGAGTATTGACATGTTGTCATCTTAGTTCTCATGTGTTTTTATCATTTACAAGAACACTTCAGTTTATGTTGACACTTGACAATTTAAATTGTTCTAAAATTTTCAATGTCTTATATAATATTCAGTCGCATGATTGTAATAGTTTTTAGTTTGAATGATACAATTTACGGTTTGTAGTTTATATACTAATGTATGTGAGATGCAAGTTTTAGTTGAGTTTATATACAAATTGTAATAATTTCGATTGTGCATGCTTAAAGATTTGAGAAATTTATTTATGTTCGTCATTTTGTCATTTTCCAACCCGGACCCGTCTTATTTTGGACTCGTGCTCCCGCGTCTTATCTTAATTAGGGACGAGTTCGAGTTCAAAAATTGACCCAGTCAATATTTAGGGACAGGTGAGAAATATCATTCACCCGTCCCAACTTGTCCCATGTTCACCCCTAAAAATTATAGTTTTTAACAATTATACAATATTATGTTTTTGAAAGTCTAATTAAAAGATTTTAAAAGTATGTTATATATAATATTCAAATATAATGAAATTAACATATTGCCCATCTATAAGAACATTTAATATGTTTTAAGAAATATGATGTAAGAGCTTACATCAAATAAATTTCCAAATTCCGTTCATGTGGTGTTTGGTGGAAAATGATATATTGTTCAAAATATGTTTCAAATAATGTCTTAGTTAATTAAAAAATTTAATATTTAATATTTTTTCTATTTTTTATTACTTTAATTTAAGATATGATTTGTGACAGTAAATTTTTGTTCGAGTAAAACTAAAGAATATGCAATCCGAGTCATTTCTGATTTCCTACCTGCCCATCTCATCATGTAAGTTTGGTATTATCACACTCAGTCTCAATTCTCAAACTCACTAAATCATCATTCAAAACAAAAAAGAAGAAGAAAGTAATAGAAAATAAAAACAAAACAAAACTACGCAATCACACATTATCATAATATGAGTGGACTTTACCCAAAAGGCCAAAACTCGATCTACTACACCTTCTGTCAGACCAAAGCCAAAAAATTTCATTTGTTAACTTCTCCATGACTCTGATATTATATATACAAGCCGAATAATCAATTTGATGTGTTGATCAATTTGCATTATTATTCTCAAATAATCAATTTGCTGTATGAATTGTAGTTTACGATAATATTTTGTTTTTATTATAGTAGTTGGGAAAGTCTAAAAGCTTAGCAGATCTAAAACAATATTGGTTTGGAGCCACTGGTTTTCAGTTCTTTTTCGTATGTTAAATATCTGCATTTATACCCAAAAAAATCATGCCCGATTGATTTATATTTTAGAGGATATTGGAAAAACGTGTAATTTGCTTATTAAAGAAAATTCTTCGACCTTAATTATATGTAATGTCAATCTTTATATCCATTAATTATTTAACACATATCTTATTTCACTAATTTTTAAAAGTTTTTATTTTAAAATATACTATAAAAAATAAGATTTATATCAAACAATTAATAAATTTAAATGAATATACTTTATCATCATTTTATATATGGTTGATGTGATTACAATTATAGTTCAAAAATATGATTTCAGCCACTTCCAAAACCTTAATATATCTTATTGTGACCCAAATTTAGCAACAGTCCATTTCAATGACCAGTGATAGAAGGGGTGGTTAGAGAGTTTGGAGAGCGTGTACCAACTCTTTAATTTGGGGGTTGGTGATGAAAATGAGGTTAGTTTCTGGAATTTCCATTTCATCACGGTCATTCATTCCATCAAGGATTTTTTGTTCGTGATTTATCTGGTATAATAGTTGGAAGCTTCTATTTCTAAGTTTGTTACTGCTTTCGGCGTTTGAAATTGGAGCAAAATTACTGCTATGATACCTGAGAATTTTTGCGAGTTGATTCAATCAATCGAGGAAAGTGTTAAACCTGATATTTGAACAAAATAATGTTAGTTATGTTGAAGAAGATTTGGATAAGTGAAAAACCACCTGAGGACTTTTATCCGCACAAATAATGCAAGAAGTCCATGCATCTAGTGCGAGCAAAACACTGGGTCACTCATCATCAGAATTGATATGTTATCCCGAACATGATTCAAACTATGTTTCAAACTAATCATGTTAAAAAAAACAGAAAAATAAAAAATATTTAATTTTTTAATAGATATAATATATTTTTACCAAGTCCAAAATATTGTTTGTGACATAGTTTAAGACATCATATACTTGTCCCATTTATCATATGTAATATAGCAACACCTTTTGGGAGATTATTTCTTTTAAGTAATTAAGCGTGCTAATCAAAATTAAGAAGCAAAAAAATTATTAGCTTGTTTATTTTGCTTATAAAAATAATTACCTTGTTTATTTCATTTTATTTTAAATCAAATTATTAGTATAATCTTTAAAGGAAATCATTACTGTAATTAATTGATCATTTCTCAAATATAATTTCACTTGAAATTTCCCCCTAGTTTTATATGATTATGAATTTAAAATTTATATACTGACAGTGTAAAGTTACACTGTCAATGCATCATCCATCATTAATTTGTATTACTTTTGTTTGAGAGTTAATAATAATTAAGAAATCAATAGTGGATAATTTATTGATATTGTAAAAAACACTTACACTGTCATTATATACATATTGAATTGTATTATTATATTCTCCAAGAAAGTTTTTCCATCAACCCTTGAATGTCCAAGAATTCTACACAATGCCAGGATGTGAGGCCCATAAATATCTTCTCTCTTTTTCAGAGGAATTTAGGATGCAATGTACCATAACAAATATAACTTCTTTCTAAGCATAATTTTCACGTGGAATCAAAGAAAAGTGAACACTTGCCAGAAATAAAAATAAACATGGGCAGATTACTAAACTATACATTACTGACAAATTTTGTCATGAAATTGTATTACTCCATATATCATTACTTATAATTGATCAAAAAATATTTAACTTAAATATATTTTTTAATCAATTATAAGTGAGTGATACATGAAATGATATATTTTTTAGACAAAAAATATGCTTGACCAGAACTTGTCTTCAATTGAATGGAAACAACTAAACATTTTAAGTCTAACCAAGAAACCAAGCCCATATTTATGTGAACTTCTCAACAATGTGCTGACAATATTTAATTTATCACTTTAAATATGATTTTCTAACTACAAATGCATACCATTTTGATATTAGTTATTGTAATTTTTTAAAGTTTAATTCCTGCACATTGTTTATGTTTTAGTTTTCATCTTCATAGTCGTTTTAAGCTTTGCAATAGAGAGACCAAATCATAACACACTTACAAAATCAAGAATCTAAATCACAATTAGCTTGGAGTGGAGGAACCAACACCAAAAAGGAAGGCGGAAACAAAAACTAAAATACAAAAGAAATGCAAGAAACTAAAATACGAACGAATTGCAAGGAATAATTTAAAAAACTAATACAATGACAAAAATCAAAATCACTCATAATAAATATACAGACAGAAATCATGTTTAAGCCTAATTTATTGTCCTTGATTAAAGAGTTTAGTTGGAAACCACGTGTGTGTATCGATGTTGAATTATTGATATTAAAAGCATCAAGCAACTGGTCGTTGTACTATTCTATTACTGTAACTAAATACTTGAAACGACTAAATGACATTGATTTAATTTTTGTTAGCAACATTTGTTGGAAAAACAACCATAAACCCTAATAAATAGTAATTTTTTATCCATAAGGTCAAAGTTACTCTCCATAGAAATATAAAAATAAAAAAGCTATTGAGTCCCTTATTATATTATTCCAAGATGTCCAAAATCTTGTGGAGCAGAAAGTAAAAGCACTCAACATTGCATAATCAATATGTACGACCAAATAGTCAGCAACACCGGCCATGCATGGTCTCAGCCAAAAGCACCTTATACAAACAAAGATTCGATTTTGATTCACGGGTCAAAGTTACAATCATGAACAAAACACTTTCTCACTAATCTCTTCCTTTCAACAAAAGCTAAAAACTTTGATCTTAAAAAAGGGGTCCCAATTATATATCATCACCATAAACAACTAATAAATGGTAGCATGAGGGATCTTGTCCAAGATTTGTAAAGCCTCTTTCATGGACGGTCTCTTTTGTGGGACAATAGAGGCACAACTTAGTCCTAACTTGAAGCAACTCAATATTGCATTTTCTCTCCCTTCAATTTCACACATGATAGCCACGTCAACCATTCTTAAAACCCGGTTTTTTTCTTCTTCCACTGAACCGGGTTCAGGCCACTGGTCCAAATCCCGGTCTGAGAAAACCCTGCCACTTAGAAGCTCCAGAAGGACAATGCCAAATGAGTACACGTCCCACTTTGGGGTAGGTTTGATGTTTTGATGTGATTCTGGTGCATGATATGGCATGTGGGTCCCACTTGATGATGACCCTATTGTTGTTGCATAGGGGCTAGAACCAATGTTGGTTTGGTCTTGTTGGGTTCTTTGGTTCAGTAATAGTTGCCTAGCTGAACCGTTTGCTCTATGGTTGATGTCATTCAAGAGGAGCCGGTTCAGGCCGAAATCACTAATGATGGGTTCCATTTCTGAGTTTAACAAGATGTTGTTGGGTTTAATGTTGCCATGCACGTGCTTCTTCTCATGAATGAATGCTAAGCCACGTGCTAGCCCTTTTGCTATCTTCAACCTCACCTCCAAGGACATGTTAAAAGGGGATGAACCTGCCCTTCCTAAACATCCATCAATAAAAAAGCAATTTGTCAAATGATGACTTGATAAGAATGGAAAAAAAATGTTCAAAAGTATGAAGATTTGAGCAAAATACACCGGCTTATAACTAGAAGTAAATAGTCATTTCATTCTCTCATGTTATTTTTCAATCTGGTATCTATTATTTTGAGTTTTTCAAATTTTAAGGGACTAAACCAATAAAGTCGAAAAATATAAAAACTGCACTAAGTGTTTGTTCTCCTATATAAAATCATTTGTGTGTGAATCAAAGAATATGTGGTGTGAAAAATAAATCTGAGAATTGCTATAGTACAATGTTATGCAAAACTATAACATGGTAGTTCTCATGAACTATATATATATATAGCAATAAAAGTAATAGCAACAATGGAAGTGGCCAATTAATACATGTATAAATGTGTATGTTTAGTATTATTAAAATGGAAAGGAAAATATTGTTTAGGCAAAAATGCATAGTTTGAGGAAGAATGAACTTACTGAAACCGATGCTAGCAAGGCTTCCATTAGGAACATAGTCACAAATAACAAGTTTCTCATCTTCACCCCAACAAAAGCCACGAACCTTAACCAAATTTGGGTGTCGAAATTTTGCAATGGCCTTCACTTGGTTCTCAAAGTCCTTCATTCTTTCAATCCCACACTCACCAATTCTCCTAACAGCAAAGACTCTTCCATCTCCAAGCACTGCCTTGTAAACAATGCTGGCACGGCTTGTTCCTAATATATAAGCTGAAGCTTTCAGCAAAGTCTCTAACTCAAGCCTTATTTCACCATCCACTGTTACAAGTGTGCCTTGTTTTGGAATGTTACCATTTTGTGTTGTGATGATGTTTATGGTGTTGTTGTCATGGTCACTATCAGAGCTTGTTTCTTCTGAAGCACTCTCTTCTTCTTTGAGTTTCAAGCATGAGCAAGGAAGTGAGGGTGTTCTCACATTATGGTTTTGTTTTGCAACAGTTTCATCTTTCTTTTCTTTGGAAGTAGCATCAGCAGCATCAGTGGTTGATTTTGGTTCTCTTTTATTTCTTTGTTGATAGACAAGGAGAATGATAAGAGCAATAACAGATATACCAGCTAAATCTCCTACCACAATGGCTGCTATAGTAGCAGGTTTTAGGCCACTTGGTGAAACATTTTGAGAAGAACCATTAGGCCCTTGTGTTGAGTTTGATGATGGGTCTGTGTCAATTGTTTTTGGTATAGCTGCAATTGCTGGTGAAGATGTGGTTGTAACATTGGTTGGAGGATTGGACAAAGTGGAAGGAATAGAGCAAAGAATCTTCAAAGGCTTCCCACAAAGATTTTCATTCCCAGATAACAAATCACTTTTCTGGTTAAGCAAAGCCAAAGACTGTGGTATTGGTCCAGTAAGGATATTATTTGAGAGATCAATTGTAGTATTTGGAGGAATCTGTTTTGCAAACTCTGGTGGTATTGCTCCTGGAATCTTGTTCCAAGAGAGATTCAAGTAGTGCAAACTTTCACCACCAAAATCATTTGGGAGAGTATCATTGAGCAAATTTGAGGAAAGATCCAAAACCTCAACAGTGTTGAAACCACTAGGGACTCTCCCAGAAAAATAGTTACTTCTGAGAGAAACAACAGTTAGATTTTGCAAAGCAGTGAGGTTCTCTGGGATTAAACCACCAAGGGCATTGTCAGAGAGGTTGAGAAGTTGAAGGCTTGTTAGTTTACCAATCAACTCAGGTAACTCACCTGTGATGAGATTATTTGAGAGAGAAAGGACTTGAAGCTGAGAAGAGTTGAATAAAGAGTTTGGTAGAGACCCATTTAGGAGATTATTTGAGAGGTCAATATGTTGAAGGTGTTGAATCATGCCTAAGTCTTCAGTGATTGAACCTAGTAGCTGGTTATTTGGAAGGACTAAGCTAGTTACTCTGAACAAGTCAGGGGTACCAGGGTCTTCAATTTCACTGCATGTAACTCCTTTCCAAGAACATGGAGTTACATCATTGTAGTTCCAGCTTTCTAAAACTGATGAAGGGTCACTGAGGATGGAGTACTTGAATGAAAGTAAGAAAACTCCATCAGGGTTAAGAGCATGAACAGATTGAAGTAGAAGAACAAAATATGAAAATGAAAGTGTCCACCAAAAATGGAGATTTTTTGAGTTAAGGCTCATGATTTTCTTAGATGATACAAATTACAATACAACATATTTGCAACTACAAGTTCATGGTGTAGAAAAAGAACTCTAAGAGCTAGGGTGGAGTGCAAGAGACAAAAGAAATGGACATGGTTAACAACTACAACATGTTTGTTCAGTTCACCAAACCTTTGGGTTTGTTCAGTTTTGAAGATGCTTGGGAAAGGGGTTGTGGTGAAGAAGTATTGATGGAAAAGCCTTTTTAGGAGCAGCTAGAATGTGTTAGAGTATATCAAAAACCAGGTTGTAAGAGGAATTAAAGAAAATAAAGGAGGTTTTGGGTTGAGTTATAGAGGGAAAGTTGAAGCAGAAAGTTAATATAATTCTGTTGTTTCTGTACATATGATAGTGATGAACTAAACCTTACTGAAGAAAGATAATAAAATGAGTTAAATGGTACTGTTGTGCCAACTTTCTCTGTCACAAGTCTTAAAAAAATCAAATTTTGTTTAGAAATAATTTGCAAATAAAATATTGAGGAATCTAATTTTGTGCTACAAGACACCCAAGTGAGTTGGAGTCCAGTACCTGTGGCAGGGTATATTCTGGAGACTCTATCATTTAATCCCCCGTGAATTTAGTATAACTTGGGTGTGGGTGAAAAATGAAAATCAATAGTTAATGATTTGATTTTCATGTGTTAGCACTAAGCACCAAGCGAAGTGATTCATGTACATGTTTTACAGCATGAAATATATAATTTTTATACAGTAAGTTTAGAGTTTTTTACCATGTTGTTTTATTAGAAATTGTAATGGGGCTAAAAAAAGTTTGGATAAAATAGATGAGTGGTTAGTTAGTTTGGTTAAGTTAGTTAGTTTTTCTATCATTTATATAAAAAATTTAATGTAATTTTGCTTTTCAATCTATTCAATATTTTAATCAATAATATTTCCTTTTTCATCTTTCTTGTTTCATAAAAAAAATTTGTCAATGCCTCATATAATTTTAACATGATATCAAAGCAATAATTATCGTTTTGATGACTTCCGCATATGCTTCCATCATTCCAAGATTGAACAAATAATAATCATTCTCGTTCATGACTCTAAAAAAAAATTGGTTTCACATTCATAGCGGTGATTTAGATGATGGTGTGTCACCTTAAAGAGGAAGCTACCATTTTATCCAAAGTTTCAGTTTCATGAGACTAAAGGGTCATTGCCATCTTATTACAATGTTCTTGGTGTTATTTCAAGTTCTTCCATCCAATAAATAAGGTGGGCTTATAAGAAGCTTGCAATGCAGTTACATTTAGATAAATGGACAAAAACGCCTTCTTTACTTGCTGAAGCCAACCACAAATTTCAGCAAATTCAAGATCTCTTTGGAAATCTTGGTGGATATGGTGAATGCAGTGTGTTATTTGATTCACAAGAAGTTCCTACAAAGTGTATGATAAGTCAAACTCAACATAATGTTTCAGATACAATTGATCTTTCTTCTTCTCAGGAAATTTTCTAAGAAAAATTTGTTATGATTACCAAGAAGATTCCAATACTACAACATGAGTTGCGTTATATCTCCTTGTATATTCTATATTGTGGAAGTTGTTTTAAGATTTGGAAACTTCAAAATATATCACAAGGTGTGAGGTAGTGACAAGAATAAAAGAAATGTGTAGCTTCATTGAACACATTCTTTTCTTATTATTTTTTATCATTTACCCCAATTATTTTTTGTCTATGGTAATCTATTTTCTTTACTTCTCTCTCATTAAACACATAAAATTGTTGAAGTGTTTACTTTTTCTTCTTTGAAGCAACATATTAGAATCAAGATTATTTTCTCTTTTGCATACATTATGGTTGGTTAAGCTTATGTCAAAATAGATGGTTAAGCTTTGGATGAAGTTGCTCCTACCTATGGTGGTTAAGCCTCAGTGTTACTTCGCATTCAGATTTCAAGACTGGGAGATGAAGATTACTCACTAGCAAGATGAGGTATTAGAGTATATCATTGTGTTCAACACAATTATTTCAAGCTTGGAATGCTTAATACATTCCAGCTTGCGGGGGAATGTTAAAATAGGTGAATGATTAGTTAGTTTGGTTAGGATAGTTAGTTTTTCTATCATTTATATAAAAGATTCAATATAATTTTGCTTTTCAATATTTCAATGAATAATATTTTTTTTTCATCTTTCTTATTTCATCAAGAAAATTTCTCAATGCCTCCTACCATTTTAACAAGTTTTGTTGATTATTTTTAGCTTGGTATGTAATTCCTTTAGCTTAGGCTATTATAACAAGGTGTTATCTCTCTCATTTGTACATAACTTGGTGGCTAACTAGAGGTACAATGTTATGTGATTCAAGAACACGCATAATGCAATTCATAGCAAAACTATTTATGGGTGAGTCCCTTATAAAAGAGTGGTCCAATATATATACACAATCTTATATTCACAAACATTAGAGAATATATTTTTAAGATTTAAATTCATCTTCTAAATTAGTAGACAAACAACATTGAAACAGAAGGTATGGGATCTTAGGGTATTAAATAATCATCTTGAATCCTTAAGTTAGAGTAGTATTTAATTTTAGTTCCTTACATATGATAATTATCTTTTTACTCCTTAAAAATGTAGCCATTTTTCACTTTATTCACTAACTTGTCAAAATTATATTTTTAAGCCTCAAACAATGTTTGTGTTAGTCACTTAACTTCCTCTAGAATCGACTAAATCTTATCAAATTCTATAAGGACTTAACTTAAATTTTATTGTCACTAACTAAAGTAAAAGATAATTACATTGTCAAAGATGAAAGTAACTATTTACTACATACTATATATGTTTTAATTTTGTTTGTTTGTGTTAACCCGTTTCTGTTGGGTTGGTTGGGTACCATCTTTGTTTAGTTCCTATCACGGTCAATGACAATTGTGGAGTGGGAATGTGGGACATTGTGGCTGAAATGGTGATATCAAAGTGGTTAGTGACCACCAATAAATTGTATAAACAATTAGCACTAAAGTCTTCAATCAATTTTTGCACACATTCAGTATAAAAATTTATACACACTTATTAGTCATATATTATTTATTTGAATTATTTTTTTTTTTAAATGAATGATGGATGATAACTGATGTTTGAAACTCTTACTTGTGAATCCCTATTTTTTTCCCCTCTTTACCTACATGGGATCACGGATGTAAACAAAAGATGAAAACATTTCACCAATGAATAATCACCACAAGTAAAGAACATTCATATCAACAGTTAATAGTGAGAGGTGTATCTGTGATTTCACAGATTGATACTTGTAAACAATTAAACTCACCGTCCATGTCACAATCAATTTCCTAAATTATGGACACTGAACGCATGTCATGGATAATTCTAACTCACTACCTTATAAGATATTAATTATTCATCATCATGGTTCATGAATGTAGGTCTAACTGTTTTCTGAACATGCCACAGTTTTTAAGTGGGAAAATTTCATAGCCCCGAGAAATTTTTAGAAGAAAAAAACAATCTTTTTTCAACAAGGTAACATAAATTCCAAATCCCAAGGCCCCCCATTTTTTTAGTCATAGTCACGAGGTTACATAGTTAGGTTAACACAAATAAGACAATTTTACTTGTATTATATGTGGATATATATATATATATATATATATGTTATTGATTTGTATGCTTGTAATTTCTGAGAAGGACAGAACCTTCACATGAAACTCCACCTTTAGCTCTGACATGAACAATGTCCAAGATTAAAAAGCAAGTGATTTTACACAAAATGAGGCACTGTTCAGGTGATTAATTCCATCTGAACACACTAATAGTTGAGATTGGGTGGCTAAATTCTCAATACACATTTCAATGAGTCGGTTAAAGCCTTACTTGCAGATGCAGTGTCATCTGAGAAGGATTTTTGTAACTTGCAAGTAAAGAAGTATCTTTGAACTATAAAATAGGAGGACTAAGAACATAATTCTGAAAGTATCATTAATTACAATGAGGAACTAATTAATAAAACAACTAGTTCAAGTGATTAATTAATCATTTTTAAGGTCAGATATTGAGGTTAATTAATCATTACTATATCTATTATATTTGCCTCATTATAATAAGCCTAAGGTACTAATCTATGATGATAAAAGGGTAATCATGATGTTGAACTTTATGTTCTTTGTTCTACCCTGAACTTGGAGAACAAATTGCTGATACAACAGTCAACAGAGATTTGAGAACTTATGACATATCATTATCTCAGTAAGAGGGCTAGTTGGTTGAATGTTGAAACTATTTCAGTTCCCAATCATTATTATGAATATTGGAAAAGTTTCTTTTCCTTGGTTCAAACCTTCACTATTCATTGATTGATTAGGATGTTAAGTACATCAATGTGATTAATGCAAGAGATGGGATATTTGTGGTAAATATATGAACCAAAAGCACATTTTGCTGGACCTCTGTCTTGAATTCTGGTTTGGTAAAATGTAATACATCTAGTTGAGTAGTTTATTAATAATCACATGTTTATGGACTTCAAATAATCACATAATGCTATTTACAACATAGAGAAGAAGATTATTAACACAAGGCTAGGCCATTTCTCTGGCATACTCACAAGTCTATCCAAGAGAAAATAAAGTAAGGGATCAAGAAAGTGAGAAAACTATTTTCTTCATTGAAATTACTTATCTATTTTTTTTGTGGTACTGGGGTATTAAATAAGAACTAACAAGAGTTTGCCTAACACTAAAAAGCCACAAAGGTTTTATTTCTTTTAAACTTTTAGTCGACTAAAAGAAATGTATACAAAGAATAGGTAAAATATTCTCTCATTCTTAATTAAGTAGCTACAATAAGTTATTAAGAAAGAGCTTAGTGGTTCAGTAAAATTCTCAAAGTTGTCTAAAGGGGTTGCTTTTATTAACCCACCTTTAAATTAAATCCACTTATAAAGTTAAAATAACCTCTTCCACTTTTTGTTGTTGCTTTAGGCCGTTTTCTTTTTCATTATTTCCGTTTATGCCTTTGTTTCCTTTTGGTTTTCTCAGCACTATCTGTTGAGTGGTGATTAAAGAAATAATATTAAGCGCATCATCACCAATTCACCATTATCTGTCAATTACCTCAATATGGTCGACAATGACAATGTTGCCACCATCACATGTTTGCATATGTATGGCCAAAGCCAACATGCATCACCTTTTAATTTTTATTTTATTAGGGAATGAATAAGAAATCAAAATTGTAAAGTTAATATTAGAATTTACTTTAACTTTAACAAAGCATTTTTTTAAAACATTTTATGGCTCGTGAGTAGCCTCAGCCATGCTGCATGTGCACATTGTCCATTTCTAATAGCAGTGTTCAAATCGTAAGGGTACTGGTATAGTGGTATAGTGGTATAGTGGTTCAACAAGTGGTTCAGTAATTAAACCGCACGTAGGTTAAACCGGACATACCTACTTATATTTATATATATATAAACCTATAACAAAAAAATTCAAATAGGTAGATACTCAAATTTATAATTCATATTTATAATCTACTCAAAATTCACATAAATAAACAACTTTAAGTCTTTAACAAATTCAAAGTCTAAATTAAAAAACATATATCATCCAAAAGTATCACTTAACAACCACAAAATATAAATAAATGACATAACTTCACAACTCACTCTATAAAACAAATAAATTTAGAGTTTTAACATTTAACATCAATGAGTCAAAATTGTCTTATATGAATATTATACTTCTACCAAATCCTATCTTCAGACAGTACTCCAATATTACACAAATGTCACTGAGAATACACACGAATGTTAGGAACCAAAATGTGTAATCTAAGTATGCCTTGGAAGCATGTGTCTTGAAGTATTGAAGAATGATTGGAAAGATGGGTCATCCTTGTAGTGAGTTTTTAAGTTTTTTTAAAAAAAAAAAATATATGTGTATAAACCGACCGGTTTAGTAAAATATCGGCCGGTTCACCGGTTCTGACCGATTTTGACCGGTTTTTGACCAATTTTGACCGATTTTGATACTGGGTCGGTTCAACATCTGTACCGTACCGATTAGTGGACCGATTCACCGGTTTTCCGGTTGAACCGGCCGGTACGGTACAGTTTTTATAACTATGTGTAATAGGGTCCAAAGTTTTTAGTTATCTTGTTTGACTATTATGTTTATATTAGTACACCAACTTTGTTACCTTTCATATTGATACTGTAGTGATTAGTAGTTTACGCTAGACCTTATAACTGTATTACTGTAGATTTATAGGCCCTTGTACTATTTTGGAAAGTCTTTATCTTATAAGTTGTTAAAAAAAAATCCTTAAAATTTAAAATATAAGTATAAATTGATATTATATTTTTTCTCCAAAATTTGATATTAAAATCTTACTTAATTAGAATTTTTATGAATGAAGGTTCCATTCTTCTCTCAAAATATCAATAATGTTTTGATTCTCCCTATCTTATTTGATACGATGAAAAATATCATTTCGATCTTTTATCTTATGGATAAAAAATTAATCATTTTTAAGTTTTATGATTGATCATTCTGACAATGGTCATTCCTATAAACAAAATTCTTGACATTTTGATAAGTCTATAGGAGGTTCTCCTAAACTATCAATAAATGATAATAAATATAAAAATAAATTTGTTTTTGTCTTGACATGGAATGTGACACTTGGGTATATATATAACTTATATAAGTGAGATGTCGTCTATCTTACTTTCATATTCTAAATATTTAACAGACCATAGCAGCGCGTCACATGCACTATAGATTAAAATTGTTATCTAAAAAGACCATAGCAGCACTTCACATTAACAAACCTATTAAATAACATAACTCGTGTGTTATGAATAAGAGACTATTTAAGCTCGGATAATAGTAATAAACAACTCATTAGTTACCTCGTTCACATAAGATGAAATCCATTTTATCTGTGTTGTTTTTTCAAGCGTCCATTTAATGTATCAGGTTTTTTCAAGCGTTCATTTAATGTATCAGGATCATCATAGGTTGGGTAAGGATTCTTTCTTCCCAAACCTAAATATTGGCTAGATTAATTTTTTGAATCTGAACTCGGCTATAAATCTGAAATTAATCCTACTTAAAACATTGATCGGGGTCACCCTTTGAACCCGATACATTATTAAATATAATATATACTTCTTTTAGATAGTGACTTCTCAATATTACTTATTATTATAACATCTAATTTCACGTATGAAATTTTACACACACATATATATATATATATATATATATATATATATATAATGACACAATTAGCGAGTAAGTGATACTTTCAACCAAAAAGTTTCCATTAATCTATTTATAATTAAAAAGGCACACATACAAACTTGATGAATGAGTGACCATGAGTCAGGTCAGACTGAGTCATGTTTGTCTCTTACTTGAACCTAAATATTCATCAGATCTAATTTTTGAACCTAAACTCAACCACACATCCATTAAAACTTAATCATATTTATGTTCGATCATAATCAGGTCAAACCGTGTGAATGAGCAGGGTCGAGTCGAGTCATGCTCACCCCTAATTTCATTTGCATGCTTTCATGAATAAGAAATGTCATAAATTTCTAAAACAGTAGCCCAGGCCCAATAAACGGGCCCTCTCACGACAGTCTGAAGCAGAAGACGGAAAAAGAGCATTGAAGGGAAGAAGACAAACAACGTTTCTTCTGAGTTCTGATTCTCTTTACAGTAACAACAAGCCACGATACAACAGCAATGCAAACGCTACTTCCGACGGCAACACGCGCCGCCAACTTCACTCTCTCATCTCCGTCACTTCCTCTGTCAGTCTCATCCCCTCGGCTCCCCGGACTAATTCTCCGGCCGAATTCATCTCCCTCTCTGCCTCTCAAATATTTTCCATCACTGACTCATTCCTCTTCCTCTTTCAATTCATTCATCGCTCGTCGAGCATTGAACCGTTCATTCACAGTAACCGCATCTTCTCAACTTTCTCCACCTTTCGCTTCCTCCAACGACGAATTAGAGAAAGCAAAACTCGACCAGGTACTCTCTCTATAATCTTCCATCGAATGCCGCATTCTCAATCCCTCAAGTATATTCAGTTATAGCATCGTTATGTAGTTGTAGAATATTCGATTGCCACGTTGACTAATTTTTTCGAGGTTTAGAAACTGTAGTTGTAATTAATGTGATTTGGAATTGTTGTTGTGTGGTGATAACGGTTATTGTTGTTGTGGTGGTTTGGGTTGTGCAGGTATCCAAGAGATTGGAGAAGACAGCGAGGTATTTCAAGCATTTTGGTAGTTTAGGGTTAGTTGGAGAGTTGAATTTTGAAGGGAAGGAAAGGAAAGAGAAGGCTTGGGAGCCACGAAATAGAGTTGTGAGATGACTCCCAAGCCTTCTATTTCCCTTCTTTTCCTCTCCAAAATCTAACTCCAAACAAACCCTTAGGGTTAGTTTGAGAGTTGGATTTTGGGGGAAGGAAGGGAAAAGGATGGCTTAGGAGTCATTTCATAAGTGTATTTCATGGCTCTCAAAGTCTTCCATTTCCCTCCAAAATCCAACTCCCAAACTAATCCTTGCGGTTTTGGAGCCAGCTAGTGTGTCTACTGTGGTTGCAGCAGTTATACTTTCGTTTTCTGTAGTTGTTACGGGAAAGGTTACATCACCGGCTACATTTTATGCTACTGCTGGTGGAGTAGCTGCTGCTTTAATTTCTGTGTTTTGGTCGTTTGGGTATATTCGCCTCTCTGATAAGTTAAGAAGAACTGCAAATGAGCCTAATAAGGTGCATTTTGTAAAGCCAATCATGATTGATGCTACTGTCTTGGATAGCTTTGTGCTGTGTATTGTTTTTGTCATGAACAATGCAAGATCATATATTCATAAGTTTAATGTCAAGTTTGTTTCTGTCTATATAATATATGAAACTATAATTTATTGATTATGAAGTCTTCAAAAAATAAGAGGGTAGATATTGAAGCAGGCATGAATGGATACTTGACACACACATAATAATCTCCTCTGTTTAGTGAGTTTTTAAAAGATAGCTTTGCCTTTACTTTGCTTTCAGGCACCCCCTCGTACTGATCTGATGTGGTGAAAAGCTTTAAAAATGGCATAATGAACCTTTTGCGAATGAGTGCTGCCATTCTTGGGATGCATGCCACAGTTGGGTTGTTGGTTGCAAAGGCTCTCACCTCTTCTGCCAATCCATACTATCAAGGAATTTCTCCTGGTTTACAGTCCGGTTCTCGCGCTGGACGTATTTTTGGTGCAGGTAAAACATATAAATTTAATATAAATTTTCCTTTTTAACATTTTTGTTGATTCGGATAGAACATATGGTCATCAACCATATGCAATAACAATGTCTGACTGCTAGGTGCATGAAGATATTTAAAGAGATGCCTTTAAGTTTGTAGAATGAGTAACACTACTAAACTTTTTGTGATAATTTGTTTTACAAGCTTCAGCAAACACCATTCTTTCTCATTTTCTCGGGCTTGTTTTCTCACTGGAGTTGTTGCGATCGGTCACATTACCTCCTTCAGAAGCTACTCCATTTCCCAAGTTTGCATAAGTTGTTTCTCGGATTAGCATTTAAAAAAACTTATTAATCATCAATCTATTGACTTTGTATACTATTCTAAATGAAAGATCATATCCCTATCAGCTGTGGTCTTGAAATTATATAATAGTTGGTTTACTTGTAAGTTTTACCAAAGTATGCCTTGTATAAGAGATATATTCAAAGAAGATGGGAACTAGTTGAAGTAATCACCCTCCTAACAGTGATATAATGAAAAACTATTTCACTGGAACTTTAGGACGATATGTAAAAAAGATGGCAAAAATATGATTCCTAAAGTTGGGACTAAGAGAAATGCATAAACCAACGCTTCCATAAATTTGATCCCGGTTTAGAGTTATACCTAAGTAGGTATAATGCGTACCTATTTGAAAGTGAAATCCATGTCTGATTTACAGGCTTTAGTGAACACTTTCAAGGTGAATGAATAATCTAAAACACGTGTAAAATCTAATTATGATTCATGGTTGAACTGCAGGTGTGCGTTAACACTTCAATGACATAACTCCATGTTAATCAAAAGACGAAACCATTTTATCCAAATAATAATAACAAAAAAGTCGCACTTGCTGTTTTATTAGCCAACTCAAATTTAATAGACAGAAACAGCTATCAAACGAAAATAATACAGATTAGCAAACGACGATCATATTAGCAGCAATCACTAACCCTATGGTCGGGACTTGGGAACAGCAATATATTTAGTTACAATCACTATTTTCAGTGTTGCATTCCTGGTAATCTAGAACATAGTGAAGCATAACAAGGGTAGCATATCCATTGATAAAGAAATCATAGAAAGCATCTTCCAAGGAGTACATAGAAAATCAGAGAAGAATAATCACCTATGTTGAAGCTATTGGTAAACCCTGCTTCTGAAGAGTTACCAAATCATCTAACCATCAGCTAAAATGACAGCATCCAACAAAAGGAAAACTTCAACTACTCTACACGTAAAGCGCCCCTAACTAGACTTTACTTATCCAATTGCGCCTGGAAATTAATGAAAGAAAAGAAATTAACCCAAAAATTCAAGTGAACCATTATGAAGATGCTATTTACATGGATTAGGATACTCAAAATCAATTTATTAGAAATATCACTTGAATTTGGCTGAAATTTGCAATTCGTACAAAGGTCATATATATGATATAACTATCAAAACAAATGAAATTAGATATTCATAAGCACACCATTCATATCGCATATAGCATACCATACCTGCCTCCTTTTTACACCTTTCTAAGATAGCTAACTATAGCTAACTAGTTATTTTATTTTGTGGTAGATAATACAATGATGACTTCTTTTTTTTGGTTATTATTACAATTATGACTTTTCAATTGCCACGGAAACTTACCAAAACCTAACATAACAAAACAACATGTTACTAGCACATATTAACATGAGTGTTAAAGTCTTCAAATATATGCACGTGGTATTTCTTTTAGATATCTTGCCTCAAAACTTTAATCTCTTTCAGTTGTAAATACTAAAGAGTTATCTGTCTTAAATAGAGACTCGCCACACGAAAAAGATCTATTGACACAGCAATGAAACACAAATAGCTACCCACTACAATCCCTCTCTACTGCAAGCACAACCAAAAAAGATTGCGCTAGTACAGTTATGGACATTGTATCATCAATAGACAATTAATTGCTTACAAACTGAAACAAAGTTTTGCTTTTCAGCAACTATTTGCATCCTTACCTACTGAACCTTCTTTTCTTTGGGAATCTTGCTTAAAACAATACCATGAATCTTTCTATACTGTGTCTGAATAATACCATTTGCCAAATACAGCTTTTCATCAACTTTATCTTGGTACTTGTCATACAACAGAGGAGCAGACAAGCTAAGAAGAACACCTATGAAGAAATCATTGAAATATTAGAAGCAAACTAATGCCATGAGAAATTCATAAAAAGATAACGAGAATAAATTAAAGCTACACAGCTCACCGATATAGATCAAAGTCAGGAAGTTGAACAGACTACCAATATAAGATATTACCCACAGTACACCAGCAACCTGATTCAACAAGTTCACATAAAAAGTGTCACCATAAATTCCTGGACCCGGACAAGAAAAAAATATAGACATACCTGAAGGGAAAGCAGCAAATTCCTCTCAATTGCTATGTCATGAGCAATGGACAAGGCTCGATTTATCCAAATTTGCATCGCATCAGCAACCTTGGCAATAGTTTCCTCTGAGATCTCGAGATCAGGGAGAGGGGGAAGAGGTCTGTGTCATAAAACAAACCAATTTCAAGTGATGAAATTATGACTACCATAGCATCTCATTCCCATTTTCCAGGTGCATAAATTGTTAGTACAATTAACAAAGCATGCATATACATTTTCCGAAATGTTCCACTATTTTAATCCGTTTTAGCAATGAACAGTTTAAATACCAGAAATTCAGAATAGCAATCTCTCTCACATGACATGGTTGTAAAATGAATCACATAATCGGAAGTGAAATTTGAAATACCTGTTGAGAAGATTAGCAGCTTTGGCCCACAAAAAGACAATGACTACGAGTAACAGCATAACATTGGCGATGAACGATAAGAAATTATAACCAGCATGTTCAAAGAGGTACCACAATGCAGAAGATGAAACCAAAGCCGCAACTCCACCACACCAATTCTTCCAAAGCAACACATCAGCAACTACCGAAAACCAAATCAAAAAGTGAACACATAAAAATCAATCAAAATCGGTATTACAGGAAGAATTCTATCGCCTAGATCATTTTCTAACTATCATTTGAAGATTAGATTGGTTCTATAAATGAAATCAGAGATTGAATAAGAAGGAAAGGAGAGAGGAAAAACCAAAGCCACCGCCGAGAGCGTGATGAACAGAAATCCGTTTAGATTCCGCCATGGCGATATGGGAAGTTCCGCGGTGGATGAGCACAGATTAGTAACAGTAACAGTTAAGGTGTCTCTTTCTTCTTTCAGTGTTTGGTCATGTGCGCTACCACTGTGCCAACCCATTATTGGGCTCATCTTGACCCATCTTTCAACCCAAATATTGCGCCCATTGCCCATGGCTTTAAACAATAATTATTTTTTATACCTTCAATTACCGGGTTGAAACTTGAAAGTGTATAGTTAGATATCACGGATCGAACTATGATTTTATCTCTTAAAATTTGTTGTGTAATCTACATTACATTCCCAAATAATAGATCTCATATGGTACTACAAATGACCCATCGCAATAAAATAGATTTCAATGATATGCAATTTCATATACTAAATGCATATCATATTCTCAACCAAAAAAGTGTTGGTTTAGTTGTATAAAGTATCACTAAATTCTAAGATGATCAAAATGTCAAAATTTCGATTCTTAGAGCACCACTTGTTGGGAGAGACAACCACGAACCCCAGAAAAGATTAGTTCCTTACTCAAAAAGGTGATGAAATACTCTTAATAGTATTACAAAATATACTAAATCTTAAACTTTTTGTAAATGTGTTTAAAATACACGTTAAGAAATTGATTGATGGAACCAAAATAATTGAAAATTGAAGGCTTGCTTAACAAATAATTTCTTTTTAAAAGCTTCAATGTGTCAAATACTCTCTGTATAAAAAACCACTTGATAGGTAAATGAGCTGATCATTTTTTGAAGGATACTTGATCTTTCATGTCAAGCAATGTGAAAGGAATAAAAAACTTTAGAAGGTGCCACGGTTGGTTGGACCCATTGTGTGCCATGTTGGATTATATTAAACAGAAAGCTTGAAATGTTGGTCCTCTAAAACAAACTCCATAAAACATTCTGCTTGAAACAATAAAAGCATCCCTTCAAGGTAGAGCCAAAGTGCCCCACCTAGCTTGAATCACATTTAAGATGTTTGGGTACAGCCAAAGCTTGTTTCAAGGTGCAGCTTCCTCTTCCTTAGCTGAGTCTCCATCATCATCTGAAGAATCTTCTTTCTGTTGCTGCTCTTGTCCATCATTCAATTTCATCTTTTTCTCCTTTTTCCTTTGCTTTTTCTTTTGACGTTTTGCTCGCTTCTTTGCTGTCCGCTCCTCAGCAGCTTTTAATCTCTCATCCCTTCTTAAAATAAATTCTGCCTCCTCTTTCCTTCTCTGGTAGTCCACTTCCATCCTAGCAAGTCGATCTTGCTCCTTACGTCTCATCTGCCGATACTGTTGGAAACAGAATCAGAAGAGTATAAGAACAAAAATACTTAGAGCATAAGAGCAGTGTATCTACAACTACAGATAATTTGATGCATACATGACAAACAAGTAAACAACCTCAAACATGTATTGACCTTCAATTCAGTCCCCAAAAGAGTATCCTGTCACTAAAACATCTCTTACTCTTTTGAAGTTGTGTCACCAATTTAATGTTTTGAAGATCTAAAATGTCATCACATTGGTCTATAAAAAAATTCCTTCAATTCAATACTGTTTTAAATCTTAACAAACTTAATCGGTGACAAACTTTTAAGGACCTATCTGATGATGACAGTACACCATAAACATTAAGGGTCTGTTTGCAAGTTGGTTTTTAGAGGGCAAGGGAGGGAATGAGAAGGCTTGGAAGTCATGAAATACACGTATGACATGACTTTCAAGCCTCCCATTTCCCTCCCTTCCCTTCCAAAATGAAACTCGCAAACAAACCCTAAGTGGGTTTCGGAAGCCCTTCAACATGCATCTAGGATATTACACATCACCAAAATGATAATGAAATTTCTGTGAATAGATGTCCTGAGCATACAGTTCAGGGGAAGACATCACAGGTGCAAGAAGGGATGCCTTTCCGATAATAAATTCAATGATAGATCTGCTTAAAAAGAGAAATAAAATGAGCGTGATTTATATTTGGGAAATCAGGCACCCAGTGTTGAACAAGTATTCTTCACTTACATCGAAGCATCCAAACAAAATCAGGAAGAGTTAACGCCAATCGGCTTACATCCAACATCTATATGAACCTCTATTGCATTTTATAAACAGCAGTTTGTGAAGTTTACAACCCAAATGGGAGAATAGTATATAGTTAAGCTTATGAACCCTACAGCCCCTTGCATGTATGAACCAACAGCATAACTCATAGAAACCTTCATTCATGGAAGTTGCACTAAATACACTTGTCGAAGAGCCACAAAACATATAAAACTGCATCATCACCTGACAATGCCTTTGCTATTTTGTATCAATCCCAAATGTAAGATGACACACATGCAACTATAATATATCCACAACTAAATGCAGGGTTCAAACTTCAAACTAATGTAACAACAAGGTGCTGGTTTTATTGGTGTCAGGCCTACTAGATCCCCAAATAGGTAAAAAGTTCGATTCCTTAGGGTAACACTAGTTGGGATCCAAAAACCCCCAAAACTTCGTTAACCACAGGGTGAGAAGATACCAAAAAAACTTAAAATTAATGTTCTGAACCTGAAATTTCAGCACTAAATCTAAGCAGTCTATATTATGACTCTGATAAATAATAATTTTTATATTCGCGCTAACATCTGTCACCTGGCATCAATATATACTTGTATTATGAAACAACTGAAGCACAAAAGAAAACAGAAATGACAGTTCTTACCTGGTGAAAGTCACCAGAGCCAGAACCTGCGGAACTACCGGAAGTGTTGCTAACCCGGACAGGGACATTATCGATAATACGTCGAAGCTTGACTTCTATATCCTCCTCTTCTTCCTTGAAAACAGGAGCTGTATATTCCACTATTGCATTCGATGTTGCTGCTGGTGGCGGCGGCGGTTTCATTAATGCATTCGACGTTCCCGGCGCTGGAATCATCTTGAATTCACCATCTTTGGGTTTTCCTGTTGACATTTTTATTTCCTGCGATTTACAAAAAAACCCTAACCTTTCAGAGTTCAGTTCTAAGACCCCGAAATAAAAGAGATTCCTTTGATTTGGAAGGGATAGGCGATAATGTTACAGTGGTAATTCCACAATAGGGTTTTCACGAACAGACGATGGTGGAGGGTAGATCAGATGAATAAAGTCGAACGGTTGAGTTCTCTGGCTTTCTACGGCTGCGCTAGCCTTTGCGACTGAGTGTTTGATTTGGGGGAAACCGAACTCTAACCCACAAAATCATCGGTCCAGCGCCAATATCTAAAATATTAAAATTAGATAAATTATAAAAAGCATTTAAAATTTTATATATTCTATCAATTAATTGTTTGTCGACATTTGTTGGGAGTGACTAACTTCGAAAGTAATTAGAAGATAAAAATATATATTAATAGTAGTACATAAAATTATTTTTAGAAGATGATAAAGGGAACGATTTTCCAGTTTTGAGATGCATCTAAACTCTGTCATTTCATTTTTTCTTCTTCTTATCTAGCATCACAAACAACCTTAAAAACTTAAATTTATGGTAGCTTGTTATAAATGGAGACATATATTAATGAAATTAAATGTTAAGCTAAACCTAAAATTAAATGGTAAGCTAAACCTAAAATTAAATGGTAAGCTAAACCTATTTAAAAGGCTAAGGTTCTAATTTTAAGAATTTTTGTGTGCTATCAAATGTATCATTTCAGATTTTTAGATAAGAAATTAATCTATTTAATGTGTATGACTACTTTTTATAGGAATCAAATCTTTAATGTTTTGGTCATCTTGAGGATCTATCAGGGTCTTACGCTACTAGATCAATATCCTTGTTGGTTCTAGTTTTAAGGATTTGTTGGTAATACTAAATGTATTCTATTGAGTAAAGAATTAATCTCTTTTGAGATGTGTGATTGCATCTCCCTATAAATGTCATTCTCAAAAATCAAACCCTTAATATTTTGGTCATCATAAAATCTAATGGACTAGTTTTAAGGATTGAGATTGTGTTAAAAATTTGGGAGTATTCTCACCCCAAATTAGAATAAATAGATTCCCTTATATCTACTTGGCTAGTTTTAAGGATTGCGATTATATTAAATTAGTGTGTCGACCGATACTACATATCATCTGACCCAAATTCTTATTTTTTTTTTTGATGTAGAATGTATTATATTTATGTTATATTATTTAAGAAAAAATAATTTAAATATAAGAAATTCAATATATATACTCAATCGAGAACAAAGATTTAAGAAGATAACTTTTGGTAATTGAATGATATACATATAATTTATGCAAATTCTCAATTTGTGTCTCTTATTAGAGAGTTGTTAAATGTTTTTTGTATCATTGTGTATTTTTATTGGGTTGAGAAACAGAGAAGATAGAAATATGATAATAGGTGAAAGATTAATGATATATTAATATAAAAAACGAGAGAAGTTAGAAAAGGATAAATTTATAATATAAAAATTATGTCATGATAGTAGATTAATAGTAAGTATTTTGGCTTTATTAATAACTAGTGTGTAAAGGCACTTCGTGCCTGCCGGTGAATATTGTGTGATACTACATATTCAATTTTTATATATTTCATTTTTGTACTTTATATTATATTTCTGTGTGTTTATGATAATTTTTAATTTAAGGTGAGATATGTGGTTAATTAATGTATTGATGATAGTTATTTATGATTATATAGTTTTTTTGTAAAAATTAAATAATGTTAAGGGCAATATAGGAAATGAAAATTACACCATGAGGGAAGTTATTTCAAATTTTGACTTTATATATAGTATAAATATAGATAATAATTAATAGTATAGATATAGAATTAGAAATATAAAAGAGCAAATTAGGAAAACATAAATTACTCAATGGGGCAAGTTATTTTATGTTTCCCTTTATATTAGTAGTTATTTTATCTTTCCCTTTTATATTAGTATATATACTCCAACTTTTTACTTTTGATTTAATTATACATATAACACTTTTTAGAAAGTTATATTGACATTCTCTGTTGGGAAGCTGCCATAATTACATCTATATTTTTTTATAGGATAAATAAGTGTAGGTTTTTAAAGAAGAGGTAAGTTAATACTAAAGAGAAAAACAAAACACAAACCAAACATATTTTTTATACTCTTTTGAACCAAACGGATGATTATTTAGAAGTTGTACCCGGCCCAGTTTCGTTATTTACCTTTTAGTCCTTGGCAATCTCATCTGGCATCTGGGTCTGGGTCTCTGAGTCTGAGCTCCCGGAAAGAGAGAGAAAGATCGCATTCACAATCGGAAAAGAAAATAGAGAGAAGGAAAAATCGAAGATCGTTTCCTTCTTGTACTGAAACAGGTGAAGGAATAAGATTCAGAATTCTTTCTGTAAAGGAGTGAGCATATCAAATCAAATCAAAGATGTTACCCACAACCTCTAAACCACGTTCTTCTTCCTCTGCTTCATCTTCTTCTTCATCTCGACCTAATCCTACGTGGCTTCCATACCTCCGTCGAATCATCAAGGTTCCGATCTCCACCTTCTTCATTTTTACATTTTCTTTCATCTTATTCCATTTTCCTACTCCAAGATCCAATTTATCATATTATTTTTTACCCTAATTAGTTTTGAGAAGAAGAAAAATTTAACTCTCGTAATTGTTAGGACTCTCTCTACCCCCAGAACTGGTTCATGGCCATGTAAATAAGTTTGTACTTTAGAGTTTATAATGCATGAAATGTAGATCAAGTTATGACGTAATTCATTAATTGAGTGTAATGATCTCAACAATTCATAATGTTCAATGAGAGATTGGCGCTTTTTAAGTCAAATGTATGTTAGAGGAGCCTCGCTTGTTAGAATAGGTTAAATTCCATGAGTTTTTATTGCTTATAATGCTCACGGTTGCTTCAATTCTAAATTATGTTCGTGTAAAAATTGGATTTTAGAGTTCTGATTTTGATGTGTCATGACTCATGAGTGCCCCAATGAAGCAGGTTTTTGCAGAATAATCTTATGGATCCCCCATGCTTTCTATTTTTGTTGTTGGGTGGTGTGTTGTTCGTCTAATAAGAGAAACCAATGGCAATTTGTTTCAATTTTACAAGGCAATATTTCTGACAGGACACGTTTATAAGAAAAATTGAAATGAAAAGTTGATACGAATGATTCTATTTTAGTCTGATGCTTCCTGTGTTGTTATGAGTAAACCATCATAGTTGTCAATTTATTTGTATATCATTTGTTTGTTATTTTTTAAGTTCATATAATTACTTCATTCTGCAATTTTATTATTCATGTGTAGTGGCAACAAATGGATGTTGAATATACTTTTTGGCAAATGCTTCACTTGTGTACCTCACCAAAAGTTGTGTAAGTATTTAAAAGTCATCTTCTGTCCTTCCCCTTTTAATAGCTAAAATCACATTTTGTTATCATGATTTGATGCAAAAATAGAACGAGCCCTTGTTTTTTGGACAAGTTGTGCCAGTGCACGCACTGCCATCCTTTTCCTGTTAGCTATTTGTCAAGTTTCTACTTTCTACTCACCCCCTTTGTTTTTTATATGTTTTGAATTCTGAATTATCTCTTTTGTTGATTGCTTCTTGGTGCACTTGATACGGAACTATATAATTGGTGCAGCTATCAGCATACTAAATATCACAAACGTAAGTCTACTGCTCATGATTAATGAATATCTTTCTTGTTTTGATTTATTGGCATGTATTTGTAAACTTAGCCAGCCTATGTTGCTTAGCCAGATTTTGTTTTACCAGACTATGTTGCTTAGCCAACCTTTGTTTTGCAACAATTCATTTTACTTTGAATTAGTCAGATGCATTTGACACATGTTCTAGAGACAATAAATAGATTTTATCTTCCCTAAACTCTTAATCAAAGTATCTCACATGCATTATCAGGTCTGAAATGCATTTAGCGGTAGCTGATAAATGATGCTGTTGATATCAATTATTGATCTTATGTAATATGTATACATAGCTGAAATTCCGTTTTTTATTTTTTAATTGATTTCACTTACTTGGACTAGCAATGTTTCTGTTCAAGGAAGTTATGAGCATTGTTCATCAACAGATATGCATCACAACAAACTAATTCGTCCTGGTTACTCATGCCTGTCTTAAATTTTATGAATGCATCTTAGCAATTTGGTATGTTTAAGTTTCTTATAAACGATTGACAAACACAACCAGTAATTGGATTAAATTAAAAGTTTTACAGTTCACCTTTCTTTCAAGAAAAGATACTTTTAAACTTTGGAGTTGAAGTGTTTCATAGAATGAGCCCTGAAGAACTTGGCTGATTAGGCTTGCACGTCAACTTAGTTTGGTGATTCATGATTGTGCAAATGTGTATCAGGAAAGAAAAGGAGCTGTAGTTTTTATCATATGTTTAATTAATACCTTTGTTTTACCAAAGGAAGAAACTTCATTCAGTGGTTTCAATATTTTTTTATCAGAAACCAAGAATCAATGGGCACGTGACGACCCTGCTTTTGTTGTGATCTGCAGCCTTCTTTTGACTGTTGCAACTTTGGCTTATTGTGCAGCGTAAGTTTCTCTTACATTTTGATGGTGGTGGGTCCTCATAATTAGGCAACTACTTAAAAATTAACTATTACTTTTGTTATTCAAAATTAATTAGTGTAAGTCCTTGTATTTCATCTGTTTTGCCAGAGGGTCACCATTTTGAAAACTTCCCTCAAACATAGGCTCTTGAGCCAATATTTTGCTTTATATTTTGAAATGTATGAATTTGATTATATCATGAACAATTGTTTTAACGTGATTGAATTATTTAGAATTTTATTTTGTTTAGAACTTTTTATTATTTGCTACCTTTCTGAGTTCTTTAAGGGTTCCTCTGAGCCTCTGTATTTTTCCATTCATTGTCAGGTATGACCATAGTACTGCACATGCATTTTTTGTATTCTTCTCAGTGTTGCTTTTCCACTTCTTACTGGCTGGGGTATTTCTGGCAACCTTTTGTTGGTAAGGCTATTTGCAATAGTAAATATTTCATTTGTTTATTTATTTATTTAAATCACTTGATCTTGGTCCCAAAGTTGGTGTATATTTTTGACCCCATGCAATCTCCAGGTTCCTAACCAATTCTTATCTTCGAGAAGAGGCTCCGAACAGCTATGTGGTTGAACAGCGTGTTGAATGGTATGTTAGAAGAATTTAGCTGTTCTCAACTTCAATTCTGAGACCATGTCCTAATCTTGGTGAAATATTAATTTCAAAATGCTTCTTTAAAATGTTTGACTGTTGATTAATGAGGAGTTTAGTTGATCACCTGTCTTAGAATTTTACTGATTATTTCTCACTATCTGATTTTTTCTTTTTCTTTTTCCATGGTAGGATGTACGCATTTGATGTGCACTGCAACTCTTTCTTCCCAATGTTTGTTTTGCTATATGGTAATTTCTGACCCCTTGGTTAGTGTAGATTATCTTATACTGTTAGCAGCTAATGATTACTTGTATTTGTGTGTCACTGATGTGCGGTCTTTTGGCAGTGATCCATTATTTCCTGTCCCCTCTATTGTTGGCTCATGGTTTCATTCCAGTATTGCTGTCAAATCTACTATTCATGGTGGGCGCTTCATACTATCATTATCTAAATTTCTTAGGTTATGATGGTAAGTCTCTCTCAATCTCTCTTTTTTTAATGCATAGCTTGTTGATTATTTTAGAAGAGTTTTCATCAAGTATGGTTGCTAGACAATTACTGTGCTTTCTTGCATATTTTTGTTACAGAATGCCTTTCATGTTGTGAAAATGACTTGCTAGGTGATAATTTTGTTGGATCGTTTTGTTTTAGTTCAGTCTTGTGCTGAATTTATTTTGTGCTAATATTAAAGATGGGTGATTCATTCAGATCAATTAACAGTCAGTTAAATGACTTGGAAACTTAATCTGCTCTTTTTGAACCTGGGGGTTACCCTTTCCTGTGTTTTTTACTGTAAAATCCATTTGCATGATGTTGAAGAGAAATATGTACTTAGGTCTGTCAGATGTGCTGGTCAACATGGTGAATAAATGGATGTTAGAATGTGTTTTTTTGTTTCAATCAAACTTGCTTCCCCATTGTATATAACTCTGTAATTGAAGGTTTTTCTTTTGAATTTGTGTTGATAATGCTGAATTCATTGTTTGACATCTCTGGCTGTAGTTCTTCCCTTCTTGGAGAGGACCACCTTTTTCCTGTACCCAATCGGTGTCGTAATTGTCCTTTCTCCTATTTGTAAGTATTGAGTGTGCCAGCCATTTTGTTTTTTCAATGTGATTTAATATTGCATCTGAACTAAATTTCTGGCTTGCAGTGATTTTGAGTGGCTTCAACCCTTCTAGGTACTTTATGAACATGTACTTCAGTCGACATATATGATCGTTCTGCCTAAAACTTTTGACCTGTCAGTGTCGTAGACATTATAGAGTATTCAGAGTTTACAACATGAGAAAGCTTTGATGAATGTTTGACTGTTTGTTTGAAGAATGCTATGGCCAGATATTGCCTTATTTTAGGCCTTGAACCACTATCAATGGAAGTTGGAGTGTAGTAAGTCAGGGTAGCCAGTGTATTTTTTTAGTTATTAAATAGAATATTTGATCAAATGAATATACTCATTGTAATGAATTTTCTTTGTTAATCCGGCATCTTTCCTCTCAACAATGAATAGTTTTCTATTGAATATATTATTTCATGAGGCTAAGGACTTGCTGTTCAAACATAGCCACCCTTAACCATAAATTTGTCTCCTTCAGTTTGGTTAAATTGTTTGGGTGGTAGTCATTAGATGCTGATATGGTAGAAGCTGAATTTGGACCTTGAAATACTGAAGTCCCAAACTCCTTCATATCACTAAGAGTGTCAGAAGCAATTAATCATGGTCAAGTGTGGGGGTTTTGGGTTCATGATCTGTCTGCGCATGTCTTGAATTAAAATACTGAAATTTAAAAATTATATGTACGGGAGAATCTGTGTCACTCTATGTATCATAACTTTGTGATTGATTGAAACAAAAAAAATTGATAATTTGAAAGAAAATAGTTGTTGACCAATCACTAAGTTGTTGCAACGGCTGATTTTCTCCCATTATTAAGTATCAAGGACAACGATGGAATTAGAATATGAAGCTAAAAGCAAAGTAGCCTTGTTGCCCAAGCTTGATATATTGGTAAAGGGGTTGTTCATGGGATCTTGACTTGTTACCGAACACTATACATCTCAATGCCACAAAGTCACGCCTCGTCAACTACAATGATGATGCCCACGTAAACAATTTGAGATGGAAAGATCCAAGTCTGATTCACTGATAACAAATGTGTCACTGATTTTATCCTAACCTTAGGCATCATTGCTTTTCTGTTGTATCAACTAATTTTAGCTATAAAAATATCATTAAATAACGAATGGGTTATATAGTAACAATTATATCAAAGATGTGTACAATTTTAATGTCACCTACCATAGAACTTGCACTAAACCATGATTCTCCCTTCATTTCTTACACAATCGGTCACTACTCTATATACCATAAGAAACCCGACTATCCTTGATTCTATCGTCCATATTGCTTTCTGTGACTTCATCACAATCCCTTGTAACATGCGGTTAATTTTTTTTAGTAGTAAGGCTTAAATTAAAAAGATGCAACCCAAGCATTCTCTCAAGCAATCAATAGACTAAAGCAATTCAGTGAGACTATATATGATTTGTATTAACTTTCTTATGCAAAATCTAAAATTAAAACTATATAAGATGAAAACTTCACTCAGTTAAGTTATTACATCAAATTGTTTAACAAAAATAAAAAAAACGAAGAACCTTACCATCATGAGGAGAAAACCGCCCATTCTGCCATTAAGTGGTGGGGAGACCACAGCCACTATGCTTCGGTAACATGTGGTGAAGCAACTTCCATGCATAGTTCAATTCAGTATATGATTTGTCACTTTTTACATTAACTCTTCTTTATCCGGTATACGGTTGGTAAATTTGGTAAGTTCGATGCGAGAATTATGTAACCATGTATTATAATGTATGACTCATTACTTGAAAATAAAAAATAAATATGATTTTCGTTATCAAACAGAATCTTTAAGGATTTTCAATCTCATCCAGATATCGCCAAGTTCAATCAGCCGGATGCGTTGTGGCTTATAGTAACTACTAACTATTGTCATTGCTTGACTTAGGTCTTAGGATGACGTGTAAATAAGAATTTATGCACTCTTATCCTTTATAACTGTGAAGAATGTCCCACTGAAAGCAATACTTGGATAAGTAGGTGTATGGCTCACAATATGTTTCATTTTCAAAGATTAGGTAAAAGGCAGTGATTCAACAAAGCAAGATCACATTCACATTCACACCCACATTTTTATTTTGGTGAGAAAATCCACACTTAATCATTGAAATTGCAATCTTACACAAAGTTTGGTATTCTCTTGCTTTCAATGCAAATTTGGTATAACAAATTTGCTCAATAAAGTAAACAAAACCAAAACAGAGAAAAAAATACAATAAAACAAAACTTAAGTGGGGTATAATAGCATTATAAGGCCTTAATTAATTTATCCAGATTCTTCATAATATTGGTATGTCTCATGTTTGGATAATTTCAATTGTCAAATTTGCTGCCTTTAACATCCACAACAAACCTATATCTCACATCATTCTTCTCCAACCTTTCAAGTGCTTTGTTAATGTAATCTATGTTTACCACTTCAATCATGGAACTTAGACCCTTCTCTTTCCAGAACTCTAGCATTTCCTCAGTTTCCTTTATGCTCCCAATGAAGCTTCCTGTGATTGACTTTCTCCCTACATACACCAACACAGATCATTGAAATTGCATAGTGAAAAAATCATTGAGTAAATTAGCAACTTAATCATGGCAATTATTCTTCACTTGCAAATTACGTGTATGTCTAACTTTACAGAACTCATGTCAAATAGTTAAGGATTAATTGTTTTTTTATTGTATAAAGTTAAAGCTAACTTATACATTAATTAAATTTGAAGACTTTGCAAGTGGAGAATAATTTCATTAGCCAAAAGTTGTTAATTTACTAAGAAGTGATAGGTGTATACTTTGTACCAAAAAACATGTAACAAGTATCAGATTTGGCTCCCTCAATTGTTCTTCTTCTTTAATATAGACACAAAATTGTAACATAACTTCAAATTTTAGCAGAGAATATGAAAAATCAGGCCAAGAAAAATGTTCGGGGCTAACAAATTAGGCCAAAAAATGAATATACCCAAGTTTGCAAAGGATGAAAAAGAGGGTGGCTTACCTAGCATGACCATGGGGCTAACAAATTGAAGAGGGGTGTTTATGACACCCATCAAGATCAATTTCCCATCAACTTTGAGCAAGGAAAGATAAGGCTCAAGAGGGTGACCAACAGGCACAGTGTCAATAATATAATCAAGTGAATTAGCAGCTCCTTGCATGCTAGTGTCATCTGAGCTAACCAGATATGCATCAGCTCCAAGGTGCTCAAGTGCCTCTTTTTTCTTCTTATCAGATGAGCTTATAACAGTGACATGGTGACCAAATGCCTTAGCTATCTTCACACCCATGTGTCCTACACCCCCAAGTCCCAATATTCCACCCCTTAGCCCACTATTTTTCAGGCCAAAGTGTGCCAGTGGACTATACACAGTCACACCAGCACACAATAATGGTGCAACTTGATCTGAATCCAAACCCTCTGGTATTTTCACAACAAACTTGGTACCACCATATACATAATCAAATTTTATTTAAAAATAAAATGATCTTGCTGCAAAATGCTTCAAATTGTTCAAACAGGGAGAAAACTTGTGTTCCTATTGTTCAAGTGTTTGTGATGTTGTTTCCCAATAAGATGGCATGTTTTTGTTACAGGATTTGTGTTGTTGTTTCCCAATAATAAAACTTGTGTGGCAACACATATCATACTATAATTTGAAAACAACATTACAAACACTCAAGGAACAACCTCCAGTGTTTTTCACTAGAGTTGGCATAAAGTACTTTAATTTGAAGCAAGTAATGAAAATTGAGTTATTACTTCTGCTCAACAACCATGGTTTCAGCAAAGCCACCCTGTGTTGGTTTTCCATCAGTATAAACATCATTGTAAGACCAGATTTTCTTGCTGCAATATTGTTCAATATCTGATTGACAAGCCTGGCAACTTTTGCAGCACCCAACAAGAAGTCCAGCTCCAACTCTCTCTCCCACTTTAAACCTAGTCACATCTGAACCCACCTCTAGTACCTCACCAACCACCTCATGCCTATTGGAATAATCATCAGATACAACAATTGAAACACATAAATAGAAATATATATACATATATATAAACACATACTAGTATATATACACATCTACAAGTATAAAAGGTTACATATTGGATAGTGTATAACGACCATGTGATTCATGGATGATAAAAATAAAGAGAAAAATAATAAATAAATGGAGTGTACGTACCCAGGGACCATAGGATAGGTCGACATGCCAAGATCATTTTTAATTTGATGTAGATCAGAATGGCAAACTCCACAGTAGTGAACTTTAATGTAGACATCATCTGGACCTGTGTTTCTGCATGGTTATGATATAACACACAATTTAGCACACATGGTCATAGTAATATTGAAAAACTGAATGAGGTATAGAAGTAAAAAGATAAAAAAATGAGACCATGACCTGAGATTGAAGGTGTATGGGGAGAGAATTCCTGAAGGGTCTCTTGCTGCCCATCCAACTGTAGTTTTTTCTGCCTCAAGACTACCCATGTTGTGTTGTTTTTTTTGGAAAGGAAGGGTGAACTGAATATAAGAAGGGAAAGAGTAGCGAGTGTTGAATGGCCTTGATTGGTTAGTGCCTTAGTGGGGTGTGTCCTATATAAAGGGAGTCATAAGAGAGTAGTTGAGTTTTTTGCTTTAAGTTTTAAGTATATGAGTGTGCATTTTACTTTTTCTTTAGTTTTTTCAAGTATATTTGTTCTGTTAGTTACTAGAGATGATTCTTACTCAAATTGAGGGGGCAAAGATGGACATTAGAATGATTTTTTTTGGGTCTAAAAAGGTAAAGGGATACAGACATCTCAACAAGGAGCATGGGGTCGTTGAGTGCGGTAGGTGAAGTCAGGACTTGATCCTCTATTTTTCTGACATTCTAAGTGAGCATCATCTTGTGGGAGGTTGATAGAAAGTGGGTGGGGAGTCCCCACCACTATCCATCCCACCTTTTATTTTTATAGGCTGCCCTAATTGGACATATATTCTATTCTAATAGTTCAACCACATTATTATTTGATGTGATTAGTTGAAAAAATATTTAATTTAAAAGTTTAATAATTAACTGTTTTGCTGATTAATCACATTAAATACCAACATTGATACACTTTGTGGAGTGAAGATATGCTCAACACGCCCAATATCTAGGTTTGTGATATTAAGGGGTATAATGATTCAGCTCTGTTTGATTTTTGTGTAGTTTGGAAAAAAATCTAATGAAATGATATTTGTTTAGGTTGTTTTTCACATTTTTAACCAAATCTACCTTGGAAGGTTTGGTTTGATTTATCTTTTCACTTTTTTAATGGAAACAATAAATTTTGTTAAGTATGTATACGTTTGTTAATGTGTTATTCTTCTTTTTTACGCAGGACTTTATTATTTTGGTCTGAATAGAAAAAAATATTATATAAATTTGTTGTTTTTAATTACACAATTCTTGCAAATTATATGTCTTTATTGAAATGTTATTTGTCATTGAACTTTTAATCTAAAATTAAAACATAGTTACAACAATCTTAGACGTCATTGGTTATGTCACTTATGTGTACCTAAATCCGTACTATTACAAGTCTTGCTCGTTAAATATCTCCATGGAACATAGTCTTTGAGATATGGGCTTCTTGTTTAACCTCTTGGGAAGATGAAGATCCTCATTGGGCTCTTGATCCGTCCCAGCCCAACTAGCCCCGTGAGGTTGCTACTAATGTATAACTCGAGTGAGTTGAGTCTTCTAGATTAGACATTCTAGTTCATGTGAGTTTGCGCCCCATACTTGTATTCTTCAAATTATTGGTTTTCTTAATCAACTCCTCAGCACAATGGTTTGGTTTTATAATGCTACAATAGTGGACTAAGGGAAATTTAGCTGACCAACATTTATGAATTATCATCCTTGATTGCAAATTTGTAATTATGTTATTCCTAGGCAGCAAAATTGGTGTAAGTGTGCAGCAAAATTGTTGGGTCATGGAAGTTATAGTAAACTGAAAGAAGCTTCTTATACAAACATTGAACAAGAGCCAATAAGGAAGGATCTCAACATGAGAAAAACTTATATTATGATATATGTAATACGTCATATTTGAAGACAAATGTATTTATGTTTTTTTGGTATTATCATTTATGACTAAATTTTAATTAAAATTAAATTTTTAATATGTTATCAATATTTTATTGGTTGCCTTTACAACATACGTCTTCACACAAGTCTTTATATATGTTTTCACACAAGTCTTTATATATGAAATTACCAGATGAATCATAATGAACCAACCACAACACCTTGGTCTTCATGGGCACCAATGACATGCACATGCTCCATGTATGATTGATGATTCTCTTTTCCCTTGCCTATTTAAGATGAAATGGCAGCAGCCAGGGAAAAAAATGAATACACATATAGCAACTTGAGTTCTGATTTGGCACCTTATTAAACCAATGCTGAAGAGGCTATCTACTTATCATAATGAATTATTCATTTGATGAAGAACATAGTCACTCAAATCATTTGAGGCCCTGAAGTTTTCTTATGGAAGATGGAATGTGGAACAATAGTCCTTGCTCATGTGCTTCATATCAACAAAATGCCAGCACTGTCTTTATCCAGTGGCTCCTAATAGACAAGCTTGTTAAAGTATCACTGTATAATAAGTTAGTTCACATATCCAAGTAACAAGTGCAAATTGAAATGATGTAAAACCAAGGGTGATATAATGCCTTAACATCATATCAAACTTATTATATTGTTAATGCATATATACTTTGTATACTTAAGGTTTGTATAATTTACTTATGTTAATGTGTGGATTACTAGATTTGGAAATAATTAATTGGGCAGGCAATAATTCCAAATTTAATATTAGCTGTGGTTTAATATATACTGTAGCTTCATACTTTCATTGTTTTAGCTGTGTTTTTCTAATGGCCCTGTCAACTTTAACCTGATAAATAAGTAGCATTTAAATGAGTTTTATTAAAAGAAAGACCATAACATTCTACCATCTCAGTTACATACATATCAAATTGTCAACATTATTTCCAGAAACAAATGGAACTACTTGGTATTACCCTTAAATGTTATTCTTCAACAATAGTGATTTCTCATAGTGCTGGAATCAAAATGAGTAAGGATCAGGTGTTAATTAGTGCCTTAGGCTTGGACCATAATCTTTAAGCTTTCTTAAAACTTTGGCAACCTCTTTTCTGGTTTTATGACCTTTCCCACCAGGGCTTGGCCCTGAATGCATCATTGTCCATAGAGTAGTTTTTGAAGTGTTCTTTGAATCTATGCCCCCAACTGAGCAATCTAACTTTTTAACATCAAGTGTCCGAGCTTCGATCCCGTAAAACAATTGAAGATCAAGGCACAAAAGTAGAAGAAGAACACTGACACAAAATGGCCTCAATTTCCTATCCTTATTCCATCCCATCTAGATTATCTTGAAACTTCAAAGGATATAATGGTTTATGTATGGTTGATAGTTTATACAAAGTTTGAACTATGTGAATCCATTTTATAGCTTCCATTTGGAGGGAAGTTGAATACTTAAGGAGTAAATTAATAGGAGAAAGGTGAAAAAGCATGAAAGTGTACTTTGGGATTTGAACAAATTGGAAGGTATGCCAAATAATGATAATGAGACGCTTTGAAAATGAGACATTGAAACTCAAATTGTGATCTTAACCTTGTATCATGCACGTGTAATTCCCTCATTTCTAGCATAGTTTGGAGAGTGAGGGACAATGATCATCTATCTTCAACATGTCTCATTTTCTATTCTGGAAAAAATAATAATTTGAAAATAAAAATAGAAAAAAATAATTTTATGATTGGTTTGAGATAGAAAATAAAACATTATTTAGGATAGATGATTTCTATCCGAAAGTAAGGCCTACACTTTTAGATGGAATTTAGGACATTAGTATAAGCTAATAAGGCTCTCAATATCAATTTCGAATTTGGTTCACAATGTATTGAGCAAATCAATAAAACCAGCCAGCTCATAATGTGTTACTCAAACTTGCTTCAATACTAGTGCCTCTTGTAAAATTTTCAATGACATTTCCTTATGCTTCACGTTACATAAACAATTGAAGTCTTGATATGTATTTTTTCCTACCATTCTTTAATCTATACGACACCCAAGATTTGATAGATTTCATGAACCTTATACATGCATTAACATCTCTTGATGATATCTTCTACTTCTTGCATAGAATGCTTTCAAAATTCCAGGATCTTTTTCTCCATGTTTTTTCACTAGGACTAGAAACGAGTCGAACCAGAGTTCAGCTGGTCCAACTTGATAAGGATTGGTTTGACTCGAAATTCGACTCAAGTTCGATATGAGTTATTTGTTGAGCTCGATTTCGGCACGATTAAAGTTTGCAAACTGTTCGGCTCAGTTTGAATTGGTTCATTTGGACAACTTAAATAGTTAATTAATTTTTTTAAAAATACTACAAATTTTTTAATACATATAAATATAACATTGTTTAATTTATATATATAACAAAAGTAAATATAAAAATTAATGCATGAGTCATAATAAACATAAAAATTAGTTTAAATATATATATATATATATATATATATATAGTTATCTCATGAACCTAACGAGTCGAACTATATCTAGCTGAAGTTCGACTCGTTTATTTAACGAGCTCAATTTTCAACTCAAGTTCAACTCATTGGTTCATGAACTAAGTTTATCGAGCTAAATAATGAATCGAGTTTCGAACGAATACCGATTTGGTTTGGTTTATTGCCAATACCAAGTTGGTTTGATTCATTGCCAATACCGAGTTGGTTCGGTTCATTGCCAATACCGAGTTGGTTCGGTTCATTACCAACCTGAATTTTTACCCTTGAATGATTTTTGGGACATCAATTTAGTTGTTGAAAGATTATTACATTAATTTGGTCATTGAATTCATGGATAGTTTCTAACATCAACATATTTTTAAATCACTGCTTATTATTGGAATTAGATTGATGTCAGTGTAATAGTATATAATATCACTTGAAGACCAATTTGATGTGACTAACTTTATAAAAACCAAAATATTATTCCAATTTTTTCAAAGGAATCAATAATTAATGTGGTTGGAACTATTGATATCAAATCATGCAAAAATTTATCACAATTGAGGGTCTATTCTTCAAGGCATTGCTTGAATTCAAAAAGTAAGGGGAAGATTGATGGATAAAGGGTTACATGGGCATTTGGTATTTTCCAATTAACTGTCATTGTCTAATCCCTTCCAAGTTTGATATATTAAGACACATAATGTAATGCTAAACTTTCAATAAGATTTGACTTAACTTAGTTGAAAGATGAATGCTATATATACGGGACTGAATATTAGATCATAAAATATCAACAGAAGAGAATACACTTTATGTAATAAATATGATAATATTATGCTGGGTGAGTAAACACATTAGATAATATAGAAATAGAAATGAATGTATTAGAGAGAAAGTTAAAGTAACTCATATTATGAAAAAGACTGCACCTTAAGTAGTTTGTACATCATCAAATGGAACTCCAATTTCTAAAGGAAAAGTAGATCAAACGGAAGTTAGACTAATTTCTAAAGAAAAAGAGAAACTAAGAAAATCCATACAAAAAATGACAAAGAATAACTTAGAATGAATATGATTTGTAATAAAGTATTATGATATTATTGGATTCATTTAGTCAATTCTACTTAGCTAGTGGATAAAAGATTGATTCTTGTTGTAGTTCAAAATAATATTTTTTCAACACTTGGCTTATTTTTGTATTTCTTTTGATATATTGGTTCTTCAACTCCATTTATTGGAACACATATACAATTACCATCTAACCTATTTAGGACCCAATTTGGTTTCCCTCTAAGTAGAAGAATCGAGTATAAAGTTGACTTTTATCTCCTTCCCAATCAATTTTCAATAAAATATTTACGTTTCAATTATACTATTGAAGGTCATAGAATGGATTTACTTTACTCAACTCTAGTGATGAATGAAACTTGCAAGCAATTAAGTAGGAGTGTATTCATAAATCTAGAGTCACGTTCATGTTTTTTTCCAATTGATGTGATACTTCCGTTTAGTATCATGAATAAAATTTGGGAAGGTTTGAGAAGTAAAGAAGGAATAGCCATTTATCTGATTCATTATCAAGCAGAATTTCCCAAAGTTCAAAATTAGGTTCTTCTGATATTGATGTTTGTAGTAGAAGTAATAATAATAATATTCACTAGCAAATAATATTTCAAACAAAGTTCAATTTCATTAAACCTGCTAAATTGTGATTACTTATTGTTACAATTCATGATGTACGCTTCTCATTCAAATCAGGATGGCAATGATTTGTTATTAATAGGATATATTCTCATTCAAATAGGAATTGATTGTAATTAATTGTTTTTGATTATTTTCCTTTTTGTATAGTTACGTTTCCTTTTGCTATGTATCTATAATTAGCATAATTGTTCTATTTCTTTTAACAACAAATAAACAATTACAATTACATTCAAATTCCCTCTTTACACTTATTACTACATCTCTTTTCCCTTTTGAGGTTGTCACTTGGGGTTACTGAACGTAGGAGAACATTATTGGAGTCTAATCATCTCAAGTAATACGTAAACCATGCACTGCCAACATGTTATTGCTTTTGAAAGTACCTAAAGACCATTGGAAACAATTTTTCCTTTACGCTTTCTTAAAACTCAAAAGTCTTACTGTGAATAAATATTTGCTTAAAACTTTATCTTAGATTGCTTAGGTCTTTTTTCGGTATTAGTTTTCGTTCCCCTCTCATTATAGCTATAGTTGACTCTATAAAAAGCAAATAGCAGGTTAACTTATTACATCAAGAAAAGTTGCCACATTTGTTGGTGGGTTGATATATACTGTTTAATTACGAAAATGCTCAACCGTCTGAATCTACAAAAAAATCTACTGCAATGATTCGTCTGGAACACTTCCTCTTAGTGTAGGAGAAAAAAGAATTATACTTCACACCTAGCCATCATTTCACTTCCCCCATTGTTTGGTTTATCGTTTTTTAGAATTGGGAAAGTTGGAATATTTGAAGTTCTCATGATAAAATATTAAAATTAATATGTTGTAAAATATTAAAAAAAACATGATACATTTTTAAAATATATTATATAATTTTAATTAAAATAATCTAGTTACTTTTCGGATGAACAATTTTTAATAAAATATTCCCTTTTAAAAATTCAACAATATTCCTTAACTGAACTTTGTTGAATGTCATAGATGCATTTCAACCATCTCACTTAAATAAGTGTTGTTGAATCTTTAATTATTATCAATCTTAAAGTGCAATCAGATTATAAAATACTTAAAACTTTTGCGCATTTACTTATTCGACAATACCAAACTCATTCAACACTGAGACTCATTCATCACTGAAAACACTAAATTTATCCATTCAACATAAAAAATCATTTACTCAGTCGACATCAAAATCATTCACTCCTTCAACGATAAAATTATTCTCTCATTCGGTGGTTTTATGTGAATCAAGCAACATTATCTCTTGTAAAAGACACAAGTGGTTCTACTAGAGAGAAAGAGAGAGGTTAATGATCGCATAATCATTTAAAATGATTAGATATATTTACATTTTAATTTAGACAATTCAAATAAAATCTAAAAAATAAAATTTGTCATTCTTGGTTGCTAACTACGCCATGGCTACCAATACTACAAACATTGAGATTTCTCCTCCGATTTCACCTTCCGCTGCTTCACCGCTTCAAGCGGCGTCTTCACCGTTGCTTCTTCCTCTACCTTCGATGAAGCTCACTGAGAAAAATTATCTAGTATGGAGACACTTCATGCTTGCCACATTAACCTCTAATCGAGCAAATAGATATGTTTTGGGAACGGAAATTCCACATCGATTTCTTAATGACGATGATAGACTCATCAATCGTGTAAATCCTGCATATCTACGCTGGGAGGAAGTTGATCAAACGATTTTCTCTTGGATTCTCAACTCGCTTTCAGAAAGCCTTCAACCGCGAGTCGTAGGATGTGTTCATTCCTGGCAACTGTGGGAGGAGTTGGATGCATTCTGCAACTCTCAAACAAAAGCTCGAAGTCGTTAATTGCGCTCTCAACTCCGTTCTATTTCACAAGGTTCGTGCTCTATTTCGGATTACTTCATAAAAATTAAAGGATTAGTAGATGCTTTCATCTTCATCGGAACTCCAATTTCTTCATCTGAACACATTGACTATATACTTGATGGATTAAATGAAGAATATCAACCGGTGATAACTTCAATTGAAAGTCAAATGGATTTACCTACTGTTCATAACCTAGAATCGTTTCTATTGACATTTGAATCAAGACTTGAAAAGAACAAAACGAAAGCTATCTCGGATGCTCTTTCAGTGAATGTTGCCTCTGATTCACCGATTTCTTCAACTCCGGTTTCATCTCATTTTAGATCCTCGATGCCTCATCAATCAACTTACTCTCCTAAATCTGAATCGCAACATAACACAGGAGGTTATGGTAATTTCAGCAACTTCCGTGGAGGGAGAGGTCGTCGCGGTGGCTATGGAGGTCGTGGTGGCTATCGTGGAGGCAGGTCTCATCGTGGTGGTGCTTCTCTGTTTTGTGTCTATTGCAATCGTCATGGTCATGATGTGGTGACTTGCTACTATGCGCCGCCCAACTTTGGTGGGACGCTATCATACGCTACTCCAGCTGGTCAACACGTGCCTCACATGACGTCTGGTTATGAGACACGTCATCCCGCATTTCATTCATTTCAGAACACACATGGACAGTCCAGGTACCCGGCCCATTTCTATCCGGAATATCCACTTGACTTTTATTCAGGGAATGGTGGACATTATGGAACCTCATATACAAGGAATTCTCTTCTTGGGCCTGGTCCAGCTTACAATCAACACTCCAACTATCATCACTATCCTATGTCAGCTCATGTTGCCAACAGAGAACAAGCTTCACCTCCTCCTTCACGTGACTCCAAGCCTGTAACGTGGTATCCAGATTCCGGAGCTACTAATCATCTCACAGCTGATGCATCACTGGTTCATGAACCTATTGAAACATTTGGTCATGAACAAATCTACATGGGTAACGGAAGTGGTATTTCCATCAAATCAGTCGGCAATTCTCACTTTACTTCTTCTTTAAACTCCACTGTGTCATTATCTCTTAATAACTTGCTTTATGTTCCTTCCATTACCAAAAATCTCTTAAGTGTATCCCAATTTACAAAAGACAATTCATGTTATTTTGAATTTCATCCTAATACTTGTTTTGTCAAATCACAGGCTACTAATGAACTTCTTCTCCAAGGTTTCCTTACTAAGGAGGGTCTCTATGCCTTCCATGGTCTTCTTCCTAACTTCACCAGTTGTCAACCATCTACTTTTACTCACACTAAGGATTGTACTGGTTTGCCTGTTTCTAATCCTTGTAATAAAACTAGTTTACATTCCTTATGGCATTACAGGTTAGGTCATCCTCATTTCACAGTTGTAAAGGATGTCTTGAAACTCTGTAAGATTCCTTGTGCAAATAACAATGACTTTGAATTTTGCAATTCATGTTGTGTTGGTAAAGCTCATAGAATTCATGCTCCTAGATCTACATCTGTTTATAATGCCTGCTTTGAGTTAGTCTATGTTGATCTTTGGGGTCCTGCACCTGTTCATTCTATCACAGGGTTTAGATATTATCTTTCCATTGTTGATGCTTACACTAAGCACACATGGATTTTTTTGTTAAAACAGAAATCTGAAACACTATCAGTGTTTCAGTATTTTTTGAAATTTGTTCATACCCAGTTTAACACCACTATTAAAAGTGTTCAAAGTGATTATGGTGGAGAGTTTAGGCCGTTTAGTGCGTTTCTTAAAACCATTGGGGTTGTGCATAGGATTTCTTGTCCTCACACACATCATCAACAAGGAACTGTTGAGAGAAAACATAGGCATATAGTTGAAACTGGTTTAACCTTGCTCACTCATGCTCAATTACCTATGAATTATTGGGATCATGCCTTTATAACTGCAGTCTTTCTCATAAACAGACTTCCTACCATTACTCTTCAACACAACTCACCCTATCAACTTCTATTTGGTCACTCACCTGATTACAATTTTCTCAAAGTATTCGGATGTGCCTGCTTCCTTTTGCTTAGACCATACAACAAACATAAACTTGATCCTAGGAGCTCTGAGTGCACCTTTCTTGGCTATTCCCTAAATCACAAAGGGTACAAGTATCTTTTCAAAGATGGAAAAATTTATATCTCAAAGGATGTGATTTTCAATGAGTCTAAATTTCCCTTTGCCAATTCCTCTCACAGTTCTGACTCAAAACCTTTACATACTAATGTCTCCAATCCATCTGTTATTTGTCATAATTCTCCACTTTACTCCACTGTCCCTACTTCTTCACCTATTCATCACTCTACTCCTCACTGTCTTCCTTTGGCAAATTTGCCTTCAAATACTCAGTCATCTTCTCCTTCATTACCCATTACCACTTCTTCATCTCCTGTTATACAAGCAACAGCTGATTCACCCTCTATTCCGTCGACTTTTTCTGGTGTTGATATTGCTTCTCCTATTTCCACTCATCCTATGCAAACGAGATCTAAATCTGGCATCTATAAACCAAAATTTCCAAGTGTTCAACTTGTTCAATATGAACCTACCAGTGCTAAAGTTGCTCTCACGGAACCTCTCTGGCAGAAGGCAATGCAAGCTGAATATGATGCTCTCATGGACCTCAACACTTGGACATTGGTTCCTCTTCCTCCTCTCAAATTCCTCTTCCTCATCTCAAACATGCCATTGGGTGAAAATGGGTCTTCCAAATAAAAGAAAATCCAGATGGGTCTATTAATAAATATAAGGCTAGATTGGTGGCAAAGAGCTTTCATCAAAAGCAATTGATTGATTATAATGAGACATTTTCTCCTGTGGTTAAACCAGTAACCATTAGAATTTTGTTGACCTTGGCTGTTACACATCATTGGCCAATTGAGCAACTAGATGTTAACAATGCTTTTCTCAATGGTTTCCTAAATGAAGAGGTATATATGACTCAACCTATTGGATTTCAAAACAGTGACAAGACTCTAGTGTGCAAATTAAATAAAGCTATCTATGGCCTCAAACAAGCACCTAGGCAATGGTTTGAAAGGCTCAAAGGCTCTCTCATCAAACTTGGTTTTCAAGTCAGCAAGTGTGATAACTCTCTCTTCTTTCAATCCTCAGAGAAACATCAACTTTTTGCTTTGGTGTATGTAGATGATATCATTGTCACATGGTCATCAACTCATCATGTTCAACAAGTCATTAAGGATCTTAGTAACACTTTTGCATTAAAACAATTAGGTCCTCTGGATTATTTCTTGGGAATTAAGGTCAAACACAGGAAAGATGGTTCTTTATTCTTGACTCAGTCCAAGTACATTAGAGACTTACTTTACAGAGCCAATCTTTCTTCTGCTAAAGCCATCAATACTCCAATGGCTAGTAATTGCAAGTTAACTAAGCATGGTACTGATTATTTTGAAGATCCTACTTTTTATAGGTCCATAGTTGGAGCATTACAATATGCCACTATCACTAGACCAGATATCACTTACAGTGTGAATAAGGTATGTCAATTCTTAGACAAACCTTTAAATTCTCACTGGATAGTAGTGAAATGTATACTAAGATATCTTCAAGGCACCAAGTCTATGGGACTAACTATCACTGCTGCTACTCACAACACATCTCTCCCTCTAGTTGCATATTGTGATGCAGATTGGGCCTCTGATATTGATGATAGAAAGTCTACATCTGGTGCATGCTTATATCTTGGTCCTAATCTTGTCACATGGTGGTCCAAAAAGCAGAACACTATTTCAAGATCAAGCACTGAAGCTGAGTATAGGAGTCTTGCTTTGGCTTCTCAAGAGTTAATGTGGATAGAATCTCTTCTTAAAGAAATCAGAGTTCCCTTCAACACTCCTTATATACTCTGTGATAATCTAAGTACAGTGGCTATGTCTCACAACCCGGTACTACATAGCAGAACCAAACACATAGAGTTGGATCTATATTTTGTAAGGGACAAAATTCAAAACAAGACCCTTATTGTGAAGCACATACCATCTGCATTTCAGACTGCTGATGTTTTGACTAAACCTCTTCCTCACAATCAGTTCATAACTCTTAGAAATCAACTAAGGATCCAAGATCATCATTCAAGAAGCTAGTCAATCTGTGCACCCTCAGCTTCAAGGGGGTATAATAGAATAATATAGTAGTTACAGTTGGATGATTAGTTAGAATGCTGTTAGGATAAAACTAAATCAGTTTTTATATAAACTGAATTAGTTTAAGTTCAAAGGGCTAGCTTTAGCACCTATAAATAATCATCCATTGTTCACTTTTCAGATTATCAATTGAATAATAAAAGTTCCAATTCATTTCTCTTTACTTTCCTGTTCTCTCTCTATCACTCCCGTTTCTCTTCTTCCTCATCTCTGGTTTCTCTTTCTCACAGTTGATCATCCGATACGACACGTGTGTGGATTTAGTCATATTAGTAGGCAATCCATGCCATTGAAAATGAAAAAAAGGTAGAGTATATTGCAACAAACTTGAGGAATGTAACTCGGATGATGAAAACCAATTATTTTGAAGAACGTGCTTATGATTTTGCCCAATGCTATATCATTCATATTACATTATTACTCATTTTGGAAGGGTTATAAATTGTATGTAATTATGCTTTAAGGTATATTGTATATAAGTTAGCACTCTTGTGATCATTTATTTACATTAGTGCATACAAAAACAATTAAACAATAAAGAGTTTTATATTTTGCAGCCCACATTTTCAATTGTACAACACACTTTTAATGAGCTATTGGTTCCGTCTCATTAATTTCTTGAGAATTCCTGTTGGTGCAAATCTTAAAAGACTCTCTACTTGGTCTCTTATCATTGATTCATTAAAAAAGAAACACTCCATTTGGAAGTACAAGCTCATCTTCTTTGCCGATAGGGTAACTCTTATAAAATCAGTATTATGTTATCTACCTATCTATCTCTTTTCATTTTTTAAAGCCCCAATTTCTGTTATTAATATGATTGACAAAATTCAAAGACATTTCCTTTGGGGAAGGGGTGACGAGAGAAAAAGGATACATTGGGTGAGGTGGGTGAAAGTTTGTAGGCCTAAAGAGGAAGGTGGTCTTGGGCTGAAAAACTTATTCCTATTTAACTTAGCTCTTTTAGGATTATGTGAGGGGGAGTCTCCTTGGGTAGTAGTTTTAAAATCGAGATATGGGGATGAGTTTCTAAGCAGTGGAGGGGGTGGTGAATTAGAGTGTTTCAAGATGGGTTCTTCTTGGTGGAGAGAGTTAGGCAATCTTAGCCAGTTCAGGGAGGGAATAAGTTGTGGTTGGGTAAATGATGGTGTTCGTAGATCTTTAGGTTGTGGCTCTTCTATTAAATTTTGGACTGATTTATGGGTGGGGAGAGATATCCTTAAAAATTTCTTTGCAAAATTATTTCAGGTGGCTTTGGAAAACGATGTAATTGTTAAATCCTTGGGTGCTTGGAGTAATGGGGTTTGGTCTTGGAGCATACACTAGAGAAGGAACTTGTTCATTTGAGAGGAAGAAGAATATGAAGATCTCCTAAGATTCCTCCACAACTGTACGCCTAAACAACATACTATTGATTCTTGAACTTGGATTCATGATGTAAGTGGGCAATAATCGGTCAGGAATGCTTACCAATCTTTGCATCATGTGGAGGAAGTCAAGACCTTGTTTTCTTCAAGAGGCTTTGGACTTCTAATGTTCCATCAAAGATGAAATACTTAGTGTGAAGAATTGTTTTAGATGGGGTACCAACTAAAGTGAACCTTGCTCATAGATGTGGATTAAGTGCGCAAGGTCCCCTACTTTATTCTCTTTGTCGTGAGTTGGAGGAAATTACTAGTCGCTTGTTTTTTTCTTGTTCAATATCCTATCTTGTTTGGCAAAAGCTTTATGCTTGTTTTGGTCTTATACCTATCATTTATAATGATATAACGACTCTCTTTGCATCTCATGAAAATATGATATGGTTGGAGAACAAGAAAAAATAGTTATGGATGACTCTTTTGGTTTATCACAATTTGGACTATTTGGTACATTAGGAATAAAGTTATCTTTGAGAACTTGAGGTTCTAAATAGAGGAGATAATGAAGCTTATTTTTCTACATTCCTAGAACCTTATTATTGCTCGTTTTCCTTTCATCTCTTACTCTTTTGTTGATTGGGTGAGACATCCATCAACTTGTTGTTAAGTGCCAAAATGTTAATGAAATGTATATTATTCAGAGGCACTTTGTGTGAATTTATGATGTAATTGCATACAATTCCCAATAATCTAGTAATTTTATATTGTTTAGGAATTTAAGTAATTATTGTTCTTTGTAGGTGAAGATATGATGAAAAAAGGAGAAAAAAAAGAGAACATTCAAGTTTTGAACAGCACAAGCCTCGCCCAAGCGAGGGAATGCTCGCTCAAGCGACAATTCATAAGAAAATGCAGAAAACACTAACATCCCTCGCCCAAGCGAGGGACTGTCGCCCGGGCGTTATTCAAGACCAAAATTAGCCAAGCTTACTGTTTTTCCCTCGCCCAAGCGAGAGATCCTCGCTCAGGCGAGGTGATCAAGCAAAAATTGTCATCTTCTCTCGCCCGGGCGAGGTGGTCAGATTTTGGAAAGTTATCTTCTCTCGCTCAAGCGAGAATACCTAGCTTGAGCGAGAGTGTAGCGGTTAGGCATGAAATAGGCAGTTTTGGAAAAGGAAAAACATCATCATCACTCTCGAGAAAGAAATCTTGGCACGAAATATAGAGAGAATAGGATAGAAATCGTGGAAACGATTCTATTTCACATGATTCTTTGTATTAGTTCATGATTCGAGCGTTGTAATAGCGAGGATGAGTGGCTAGTTCTTCATAGTTGGGAATCGAAATGTAATCTTCTTAACTTTTGTACTCCTGGATTTAATTCTATATTAATGTTGTTTGATTTTGGAAAGTTTATCCATTGTTTATTGCTTGATTTCAATTAGCTACTGAATTCATGATTTAAGGTTTAAGTTTTAACTGGGAAGTTAAACTTGATACCAGATCTGGATTGTCTTTCTTGCTACATAATTGATCCAGGGATGGACAATGATGTAGGAATTGCTTTTACATTTGGTTTTAATGCTAGTTAATCATCCGATTATCCAAGGAATTGGTAATTGAGTGATTACCTAAGAATTTTACAATCAGGGGACTTATGTAATTGATTTATGGAAAATGTGCATCAAATTCAGTAACTTCACAAACTATTAAGAATTGAATCTATGGATATCAAAAGGGAAAGTTGATGAGTTTCGATCCCAACCCTTTTATTTTAATATCTTCTATTGTTATTTAAATTTGATTATTTCTAAAAACCAATGCAAATTTACCAACCAAATCTTGTATATAGCTGCTCAATTGATTATTGTAGGAATTAGTGTAAATCCATTCTGCTACCTGAGGACGATATCCCGGTACTTTACCGAATTTTATTACTTGTACGATACAGTACACTTGCCGTTACATAAAATATCTAACACTTGTCTTTCTCTTTGTTAATTACATGGATTTATTGGATAAGAGTACCACTTGTTCTCCTAATATTTTTATCTCTTGATTAATAAAGTTTTCATTGCTGATAAAAAAAATAAGAAAAAAATGATGTAATATCATTGTGTTTGCAAATTCCCAATCTACCCTGTATGATTCTCCTTTCTTCAACCTTTACATGATCTTTAAGTGTTATCTAGTACATAATTTATAGCACTCCATTCATTACAACCTTACCTCAAGGTAACTTCCACCACACTTTTGGTGTATGAGGGTTTGTTCGGTAGTTGAATTTTAAAGGGGAAAGAAGAAAAATGGAAGGTTTGTGAGTTATCTCACAAATGTATTTTATGACTCTCAAGCTTTCCATTTTTCTTTATTCCTCTCCAAAATCCAACTTAACTAATCCTAAATGATGTACCTTCATGGAAACCATCACCCTTTATAGCTCAATTGCATCATTTTTGTCTTCTTGAAAGCCACTTGCCTTAAAGACGTAGACAACATATAAAAATATCACTCATTAGCTTAAGTATCAAAAAAATACTATTCAAGTATTCGTGTCAATTAGAATTTGTTGAAAATGACGAGTTTTTGAAATAGTTTTAATGTACATTAATGATGCCATTTATAGTGACTTTTGAATTTGTGAAATGAAAAAATTCACTAGTCTCACATTAGTTGGAGGAGAGAAATTTGAAGGTTTTATAAGTCTTAAATTTCATCATTGTGGTGTGCCCTAAGAGGTACAATGGATTTTGTAGGTGAGTGATGACTCATAGAAACAAAACCCCTTCGCACGCACGCGCACACCACCACCTCTGCCGCCGTCCGGCCGGCTCAGACTTGGGCCCAACATTCTTTTTAAATAATTTTTTATTTTATTTTATAGCCTTTTTTGGGTTTGGAACGTGTGTTGACCAAGTCAACACACGCATGCCACACGTGTGAGACTTAGTCCACACGATTGAAGAGTGGGAGGAGAAGATCTCGCGTGATCCACGTGGAGAAAGTTTCCAACCGTCGGATCACTGACTGTTTGAGATTTGGCCACCGTTTTGGACCGTCGGATGGGGAATCCATTGGAGGCCTCACACTATAAATAAAGGTCTCCTCCCCTCATTAGAACTCGCAGCTCAAGTTGAAGGCGATTCCTCTCAACTTATCTTTCTCCCCCTAATACTCCGTCGACGTTTCCGGCAACCTTCCCCCCTTTCTTTTTGTGACATTTGAGAATTGACACATGCATCCAAAGTGAGATATCGAATTGACACTGATAGTCAGTATTGTGGGTAAAGAATTGACACGGGTAGCCATATTGTGGGAATTCAAGAACTTACACTTGTAGTCAGTGTTGTGAGTGTATTCGAGAATGATTCTTACAATGTAGTAAGAAATCGTATAACAGAGAACTAAGCTGTTTTATCCTGGGGACGGCGTGGTTGATAGT